>NW_009194774.1:0-537 GCF_000690835.1 Fulmarus glacialis | reverse complement strand
CCCGGCATTAGGAAAACTCGTTTTATGGAATGAAGAAAGAGGCTTGGGTACATCTGTAAAATCGTTTCATGAGACTGATTAGTCTACAAACGAAAGTAATAGCTCAAGCCAGGAAAAGCTCCCCCACAACGTATCGCTTCGGCAGGGAGACTCCTTGGGTTAAACCGCTACAGCCAACTCCTGTTCTGAGAGAAACAGTGCTTATGTTTAGCACCCTTTTTACCTTAACACTGGATCTGCTGGTCTGGGTCTCTGCCTCCATGCTCTGGCTGTTCTCCCTCTTGTCTTTCTTAGAGGAATTAGTCCTCACCTTATAAGTGGATGTGTTGGAGGATTTAATGAATAATCCTGGGACGGGGTTGCCTTGCTGCTGTTGAGACATGGTTGTGTTGGTCTGGTGAGGGGAATTGCACTCCTCAGACTCTTTGCTACTGTGATAGACCACTCTGCTGTCAGAGATATGGATGCTTGGAGCACAGCCCATGCTTTGTGGCCACCTGGGCAATACTTCTAAATTGTATATATATATATATATAT
>NW_009194773.1:733-942 GCF_000690835.1 Fulmarus glacialis | reverse complement strand
CCCCTTGCAGGCATGGGCACCCCTTTACATGCACGGGCACCCCTTTACATGCACGTGCACCCCCTTGCACCCACGTCTGCAGGCCTACGTGTGTGTGCACCCCCTTGCACGCACGTGCACCCTTGTGTGCAGCCCCACATATGTGTGCACCCCCTCTGCACCCACGGGCACCCCCTTGCACGCCCGTGCCCCCCCCTGCCCACCCCTCC
>NW_009194773.1:0-533 GCF_000690835.1 Fulmarus glacialis | reverse complement strand
CACACCCGTGCACCCCCTTGCACACCCGTGTGCACCCCCACACCTGAGGGCACCCCTTGCACGCACGTGCAGCCCCTTGCACACTACACCTGTACACACCCCCTCTCCTGTGTGTGCACCCCCAGTTTATGCGTGTGCACCCCCTTGCACACACGCACCCCTCCTCGCACCCCCACGCGTGTGCACCCCACGAGGCTGGGGGGGGATATGGGGGGGGGCTGGAAGAGGCCCACCATAGTGCACAGAGGGCACACGAGCGTGCAAGAGAGTGTACGAGCATGTAAGCGTGTGCACAAGCGTGCAAGGGTGTGCACGACTGTGCAAGGGTGTGCATGAGCATGCAAGGGTGTGCACAAGTGTGCACGAGCGTGCAAGGGTGTGCACAAGCATGCTTGAGCGTGCAAGAGGACATATAAGCATGCAATAGTGCACATGAGCGTGCAAGGCGGTGCACAAGTGTGCAAAAGTGCACACGAGCATGCAAGGGGGTGCACAAGCGTGCACGAGTGCACACAAGGGTGGAAGGGGGTGCA
>NW_009194772.1:0-20197 GCF_000690835.1 Fulmarus glacialis | reverse complement strand
CTGCCTGCCGGGTTAAACCACAACAGTGTGATAGACCATAATTTTTAGAAATCAGACCTTGAGCTGGCCAAAAACTCCTTCACATTAACTAAAAGCCCCAAAATATTTAAATGTCAGAATGCTTACTGTCCAGGTTTTCCTGTTTTCTTTTTATTGAGACACTGAATTTCAGCTGATCTTTCAAAGTAAAAGTAAATTTATCTCCTCTCCTTCCTCAAGTGTGCCACACTACAGCAAAATACTTTATGTTTGATACAATGAAGAAGTTTATAATAAAAAAAAAACATAAAAAAACCCAAACCCACACTGTACTGGAATGTAAGGTCCCCATTAGAAACTTTTTGTGTTCTTTATGTGTTATATGGCTTAATATGTAGGGGAAAAAAAAAAAAAAGAATGCTGAAGATCAGGGTCTTAGGATACAATTCTTATGTGCAGAATCAACGAGCATTATAATTTTCTTGGTACTGAGACAATTTGCTATTACCATTACTACTTGCCAAAAAGAAATTTCTTTCACTGAAGGAATTACACCTTCCCTCCCATGGCAAGACTGCTAAAAGTCAGGAAGGTTCACTGAAAAAATAAGAAGAATCTGGAAAAGTCTTGAACACCCACAGTGATGTCACCAGAAGACAGTTCAAAGTGATGCTTATCTTTACGATGACTAAAATAAACAAATGGCATAGTAAAGGGCATATTCCAAGTATATAGCTTGACGGCCCTGCCAATGCCTTTTAATAAACACCAACTAAGTTGTTGCTGAAGCAAAGGACCATCATTTGTGATTTTTATTCCTGACCTACTGTTACGGTCTTTTGCTTGAGCAGTAATTAAAAATGTTTTTGCCTTATCAAGTTGTTTCATCTTCTTCAGGCTGCAGGCTTTAAAGAGCTTCTTTCCAGGCCTGTTATTCATAAGGCTTTATTCTGTGAATAAACTAAACATGATCTGAGCATCTCAATGCAACTATGGATTGTGTTTTAAGATTAAACATATAAAGGGAAGTCTTTTGTGTTTGTCTGTGCTTACACATAGGTTCCCAAGAACTGTAGCTATGAGCTGCTACCATTCATCTTGCCACAATCTCAACCTATTTTGAAGAGTGTCTTTTTTAAAATTTGGCAGGTTAATCCCTCAGTTTCCTAAAGTCTTTAATTTTCTAACTACAGTACCCCAATGCCAGCAATTCTGATGGTGACCAGAAGGTGAATTACTCTTTATTCCTAACAATAGAAACTTGGGTTTGTTTTCATCATCTTCATTCCTGAACTACAGCAACCAAAAGAGATCTAGATGTGAAGCGAGCATTAAAAAGCCTCAAATTCTTCAAAAGGTAGCAAACAGAAGCTTATTACTCAAGCTGATGTCACCTCTAGGTAGCACTGAGGACTGTAGAACGTCCATTAGTTGGTACAGTTTTCTCCTGCTCTACTTTTGTACCTCTCTAATTTATCTAACAAATAAATAGGATTCTGTAGAGCTCTCTATAAGAAACCTAATACCATAGATATTTGACCTGAGAGACAGATGGATTAAACTGCTGAATAGACAGGAATCCCCACTATGGGACGGTCTCAGAAGATGCACACAAAGTGTGTACATGTGTGTGGGAAAATGTAAAGAAGGGACAGCTTCTGCAATACTGCAGATGACTTGCAGGTTTTAAAGCACTTTACAAAAGGATACTATTACCCCCATTTTACAAAAGGAATTTTACATTAACATGTTTACATTTTACATTACATTTTTACATTATGAAATGACTTATTCAAAGTTCATCAGCGGGTCAGCAGCGGAACCTTGAATACAACCTAGGCTGCCTAAGCTGCAGTGCAGTCCTACACATGCTGCTCAATACACTGTCTTCTTTGCTATGCTCTATGTTTGCAAAAGACAATAATGGTCTCTAGAGGAGAGCAGACATACCTGCATTATTCATTACAGTTAATATCTGTCCTATGAAAATTAGCATCATGAAGAGAGTCACCAATACCAATGATGTCAAGAGAGAGATTTGGTAACGGTACAGAGAGAGATTTGGTAACGTAACTTGACAGTATCAAGATCTCTAAAGCAAAGCAAGAGTCACAGAATTTCTCTTTAGTTGGTATCAAAATGTAAGAGACAGAGAACTCTGATATTCCAGAGGACAGTGAAGCAGGCTTACACAGTATCCCAAACTGTGGTAGAGGCAAGCTATATACATCTCTTTCTAGGTTCCTCAAATGGAGACAGCTCTGTAAAAGTGCCTCTACATCATTATTACAGGATAAGGATTTCACAGTGGTTTCCTAGAAATAGAAATCTAGCTACAAGAGTCACTACTTACAAGCACATTTCTAGAGGAAGACTGCTCAGACCTACATGATTTTTTAAAACCCATTTAAAAGCAAGTCTTAAAAATTTATTTAAAGTTCCAGGTGAACATAGTTCTGAGATATACACATGTAAAACAAATTTTAAAAAAAAGTTTAAGTGACTGCATTGAAAGGAAAAATAGTATTAAAAACACTTCTGATAAGCAATATCGGCTGGAACTCCATAGCTGATAATTTCAGTAGAGTGCTCTTCTATTTCCATTTAGATAACAGTTTGTCTTTTAGTTTCATTACAGGAGAGTCATAGTAGCACACTTCATCTGAGTTATACAAGAACACAAGATTTATAGATGCTGTTTGCAGTTCCATCTTCTTGATTCAAACAGAAGAAAGCAGCTGAAGAGAAGCGGAAGCTAGTTCATACTCTAAGCTCATTCATTCAATACACAGGTATTTTTTTAAGGACACTACTAACCAAAAAATGGTTTTATGTTCATTAATGAAGTACATACAGGTACATACTTGATGTAATTTTGGGATATATATTAAAATGGTATTTTTTGGCATTTTTTGGCATCCCTCTAGATGGAGGGAAATAACATGAATTGGATAATCTTGAATTCTGAGTAAGAAAAATCTAAATGTCATTTGAAATTTTGTAGCATAGCATTACGTATGTAGCAAGACATGTAGCTGAATAGTGTAGTGTTTCCTGTTCAACATCGCATACATACCTGTACCTATACTAATTCAAATAGCATAACGATTTGACACTATTTACCATTGTGACTAGCATACAATGATCAATTTATTTCTCAAGGCTACGTTTAGGGAATCTGTATTCAAAGTTGAGATATGAAAGACTGATAGCTCTAATAGCTGATATGAAACATACTATGCCCTATTTTAAACATTTGTGAAAATTAAATATATTTTATTCCGCAACAATAATTTAGATTGTCTTTCAGATACTCCTGTTTTTAATAAAGGTCATTTTGGTGGGGGGGAGATATGTAACATATGGACTTTAAAGAGTTTTTCTCTCTTTTGTAATTAATTACAGTTACCTGCGTAAATTTCTATATATACCTAAGAGAATAGTTGCCATAAACTTTCAATACTGACATCTTCACTGCTATGGTCTTAATTCATATGAATCATAGAATCATAGAATAGTTTGGGTTAGAAAGGACCTTTAAAGGTCATCTAGTCCAACCCCCCCACCTTGAGCAGGGACATCTTCAACTAGATCAGGTTGCTCAGAACTCAGTCCAACCTGACCTTGAATGTTTCCAGGGATGGGGCATCTCACCTCCCTGGGCAACCTGTTCCAGTGTTTCACCACCCTCATTGTGAAAAATTTCTTCCTTATATCTAGTCTAAATCTACCCCCTTTTAGTGTAAAACCTTTCTCCCTCGTCCTCTCACTACAGGCCCTGCTAAAAAGTTTGTTGTTCTCTTTCTTATAAGTCCCCTTTAAGTATTGAAAGGCTTCAATAAGGTCTCCATGAAGCCTTCTCTTCTCTCGGCTGAATAAGCCCAACTCTCTCAGCCTTTCTTCACAGGAGAGGCGTTCCATGCCCCTGATCATTTTTGTGGCCCTCCTCTGGACCCGCTCCAACAGGTCCATGTCTTCCTTGTGCTAGGTTTTATCAAAGGTTATAAAAGGTTTAAAAAAATTTCCTGATACACATTAAGACCCAACAGAAGTGTTCTGTTTCTGTTTCTAGTTACACAAATATGGACTAGCTTTCTGAAAGTTAAAATGTTTTTAATAAAACAGGATTTGTGCAAGAAACAAAGGAAAACAGTTAAATAACTTGTCTACTGATAGAAGTGAACACACAATAACTTACCTGGATGTGACATATTTTTCATACATTTCTTCCCTAGCTTTTTTGGCATCCTCTAGCTGAATCTGAAGTCTTTCAAGACGATCTTCTTCATGTGCACAGCGAACACTAAGCTCCATGTTCTGGCGATTAAGATAATCTTTATCTTTTTGCAACAAGTTGAGGGATTGTTGTATGGTTGCCAGCTATAAAAGGCATTAAAAAGAACACTTTAACATGAACTTCAAGATAAGTATTTAACCTATGTACACATATTTGCGATTTCATTTTAACTTTCTTCTGTGAAATCACCTGAACAAAAAAACTCTATTTACGCTTATGTTTAACGTGCGTAAGTTGGTGAAGCTTTATGCTGAAAAAAAGACTTTAATAAAATTACAATTTTAGAGTTTTCATGATTTATTTCTGGTAGTTGGCACTTGAAAAAGAGGTAAAGTGCCCCTTAATCTACCTCAGTATCTAAATAATACTGAAGTATTGAATAGTGATAGTACTGAATAGTACTACGTCAGAAATACTGATGTCGAGTCTTGGTGCCAACCTGTCATCATACTGGATACAACATTCTCAGAAACAGAAGTGAAAAGTTTAAGGGCACCAGAGTGATTATTGCTCCGTAAAGAAATGGTAAAACTGCTAGTTCTGGGGCTGAAGTATATCATGATTGTCATGGACAAAGTAATGTTCCAAGCTAGCACCAAGGGCAAAGAGGGTTATGCATGCCTTGTTTTGACTTTCATTTAGCGTGGTGCTGTTACAGAAGGCTGAACTGATGCCAAAGTAGAAACACTGATATCTTGTGAGTCTCTGTAACAGCCTTCCCAATCACCAGATCAGTCATCTTTACTACTCCAAGAAGAAAGTGGTGTGGGAGAGTAGTCTCCATCTATTTGAGATGAACATTGTCAGAGAACAGCCACAGAGCATAATGGCACTGGTGCAGAGTGGCCCAACTCCTCACTCATGATAGCAAAACGCAGCTTAATCACCTTAAATTATTTTGCCATTTAAGCTCCTGAGGATGTCACATGCCAAGTTCAAAAAATGATAAATTAATAACTTATCAGAAATATGTCCCCCAAAGCTAAAAAGACATCATCTACATGTTTTAGATAGAATTCACTCTTCCTGAGTCATAAAAGGACTAAAGGTTATTTAAGGGAGATACTTGAGCAACTAGTTAAACAGCTGGAAATTCGTTCAAAAAAAATAGCTCTTAGAGGCATGCTTCTCTTCATCTGCCTACTTGCTGAGCACCACGGAGGGTGAGATATCAATGCCTGTCCTACACTTTGTTTTGTTTAAGAAAACAACACAACTGTCCCCTCTCTCCAAGTAACAGGTTATATGTATATCCACAGTGAACACAGACGTCACAGATTACTACATGAAGAAAGAGATCTAGGAGTTCCTACCCCTCTGACTCCTCCTCCCCTGGAATAAATACCGTGTAAAAACTTACAATTGTATGCTCTTCGGATCCAGAACTTGTGATACTCACCAGAATCCACCTTCAAGGAGGAGAATCCAGGGAACTGTGCGTTGGTAAATCTAATCTCAGTCCCTGCAAACATTATGAAGCAAATCCTCCTGGAAGCCATAACCATGCATATGGAGGAAAAGGTGACTGGAAACAACTCGCATGGATTTACTAAGGCCAAACCGTGCCTAGCAAACCTGACAAGAAAGTTGGCTCTATGGATGGGGGGACAGCTGTCCATGTCATTTACTTGGACTTTTGCACGGCTTTTAGCCATCTCCCATAACACCTCTATGAGAAAATTGCCAAAACATGGATTGGTTAGGCAAATATTAGTTGAACAAACTAAACATGAGCCAGAAGTGTGCTCTGACAGCAAAGAAGGCCAAGTGGCTACTAGGCTGTATTAGCAACAACGCAGACAGTTGAAGAAAATTATTATTATCCTGTGTTCAGTACTTGTGAGACTGTATTTGGTGTGCCATGTCCCATTCTGAGTTCCCATAAAGACATGCATTAACAAACTGGAGCAAGACCAGAAAAGCTCTACCAAGATGGTAGATGTACCATGATGTACATGTACATCAGCACATGATGTACAAGGGGTTGAGAGAAATGGGGTTTTTTTTCAGCCTTCAGAAGAGAAATCTGGATGCACAAAGTCTTATTGTTATCTTCACCTATCCAATTGGAACGCATAGAAAGAGCCAGACTCTTGGAAGTGCATAGTGACAGGACCAGAGGCAACAGAAAAAAGCTGCAACAACTCTGATTAGATCTTACAAAAACTTTTTCACAAAGAGGGTAGACAAACACTGGAGCAGATCATACAGAAAGGCTGTGGAATCTCCATCCTTGGAGATATTCAAAAATTGACAAAGCCCTAAGCAACCTGACCTAAGTTGGCTCTGCACTGCATGGGAGGGTTGGACCAGCTGGTCTCCTGAGGACCACTCTAATCTAAATTATTCCATAATCCTACAAATGATCCTGACAGACTTGATTAGACAAAGAATCAAATTCCTGAGGTGAAGAAATAGACAATTACTGAAATAAGAACTTTGTTTACCTCTTTCGATAAGTCATTTCTTTCTTTAGCTTGTGCTTTGTGTGACACCTCTAATATTTCATATTTTCTTCTGAGTTCTGACAATTCACGTTCAAATACATCACGTTCACTGTTAAAATAAAGTGAAACTATTAGATGCATGAAGTGTAATGAACAAGATTCCTGTGCATTTGTAATTTCTCAGCCTTCTTTCAGTTCATGTCACAGACTTCTTCCAATCAGTCACTCATAGGGCAATTAGTGATAATCTTACCTTTTTTAGTTATTAACACCTGCAACGGTATCTTATTATATGAAAGAATTTTCTTCGTTTCTAAGTATTTAAAAAATAATCCTAAATTATAATACAATAATGATCATAGAATCATAGAATCATAGAATCATAGAATCATTAAGGTTGGAAAAGACCTCTAAGATCATCAAGTCCAACCGTTAACCCAACACCACCATACCTACTAAACCATGTCCCTAAGCGCCTCATCTACACGTCTTTTAAATACTTCCAGGGATGGTGTCTCTACCACTTCCCTGGGCAGCCTGTTCCAAGGCCTGACCACTCTTTCAGTAAAGAAGTTTTTCCTAACGTCCAGTTTAAACCTCCCTTGAATGATGAATTCCTATCCTAAATTATTTCATCCTCCCCTGATTATTCTTCTTTAGTGTAACTTTGGGCTATACATTTCTCCTCTTAGCAATGAACTGTAAGTACCCTTGACCATCCTTTTAGCTTCATCAAGCTTTTGATGCTATTTCCCATGACATTCTCTTGAATCTTTTGCAGACATTGAAGTTGGATGAAAAACTAAAGCAATTTCACTCCCATCTTCCTAATCAAACAGAAAGCAATGCATACTTGTTCTCAGTTGCTACTCTCCCTTCTATACAGTCCCTTGATACCAGAGGGTGTTGTACTACTCTTCTCATGTTTAAAATATACATGACACAGCTGCAAAAATTATGTTGGTGTCCTGAATAAGAGTGCTTTCCACATGCACAAAGAAGCAGCTCTGTGTCTCCACTCTATCTGACCCTGTCAGAACAGTGAAATGAATGAGCCAGTATGAGCTTGCAGTTTGGAAAAAAGCTAGCCAGTTTTATGTTAAGCATAGCATAGCTTTAAAACTGAGATAACTTGTAGTATACCAGAACTAGGAGATTTGACATGGCATTTTTAAAGGCAGAAACGAGCCTGGAAGTGATTAACTCCTGCAATGCTCCCAAATATCCTCATGCAGTCACGCCAACAGTGCTCTCCTCTCCCCTTCATCTGTGCCTACCCAGATGAATACAACCTACTCTCTCAAATATAGTTTTGGCACGGTCATTCATGCATTTTTCAACTCAAGACTATTTTAAATGTACACTGTTAAACACTGGGGCCATTCACATGAAAGTTATTACAATCCGCTTATTAAGATGCAGTTGCACATGAGAAGCAAACCATAGCATAAATCCATCCTATTTGCAACAAGCTTCCAGGTAGATTCCAAGGTTGTTTTAGTACATATAGCTGTGAACAGTTATTCAGAAGACAGACCTCCTTCAAATGACTTAGTGGCATAGTCATTTGTGTCAGTAACTGTGCCTGAGTTCATTCAGTATGAACAACTAAGGAGCTGACAGGGTGTTTTCTATTCATAATCCCCATTTTTTTAATCCATGCCCCAAGAAATGTGCCAAAGGCCGGATTCTTGTACTTGCAAGCACACTGAAAAAGCCATTTGGGAGCTGGTCTGTGAAGTATACGCCTATGAGTGTATTCATAAGAAGTCCATTTTCACTATTTTGCAATTGTTGTTTAAGAGATGGGCATGAAAGCATAAGCTAGAACTCTAAAATCTGTATTTTGAAAAGAGACACTGGAACTTCCTGCAGTTAAACCAATTCACTGAGGTAATCCGAAGATTCTCTGA
The DNA here is from genome assembly GCF_000690835.1 of Fulmarus glacialis. Lineage (NCBI taxonomy): Eukaryota > Metazoa > Chordata > Aves > Procellariiformes > Procellariidae > Fulmarus > Fulmarus glacialis. The sequence continues at coordinate 11,561 of NW_009194772.1, read as the reverse complement.
CAAAAAGTTCTCATAACAGCCCCTTCAAATTTATGGTTACAAGGATATCTTAAGATGTTAAATATTAATTCCCAAGGTTCCACCCTCTTAATTCACTGTGTAGGCACCACACAGTAGAGCACAGGGCCTTTTGTTAGATCATTGCTTTTAAAGTCAGGGAAAAAGAGTACTTGTTCTAAGATGCTTGGCATCAACAGTTCCCACTTCTTTAGTTGCAATCAGACTGGTAGGCTCTTCTGAAAACACAGTAAATCCCTAAATATAAACTTCTAGGAAGATAGTTTGATGCATCAGATTTCAAAATGTTGTTCATCTTACGACTGCAATATACTACAGGATATAACTGAACCGTTAGTGGATTGAGGTAAGGAAAAATATCTGTGATGTGCATAAGCCAAAAATCAAATTAAAAGCTCTAGTCAGTCAAGGTTGAAGTTTATCTATTAACATTTTTATGTTAGTAGAACACTTGAACTATAGAGATACCTACCATTTTACTTTATCATAGTTCTCTTGTCTGTAATCACCTCGCTGAATCATCTGCTTGGTATCAGCCAGTTCCAGTGTTAAACGCTGGCATCTAACCTCAAGCTCTGACCGATTCCTCCTCTCATCTTCATAGCTCTAGAAGGTAAGACATTTTGAAATGATCACAGCTACACTGATATTTACTTGAAGCAATCAATGACTAACTTTTGTGAAGACCTCTTATGAACGTTCAAGCGATAGTATTTTCATTTGTGTCAGTACTTGAAAATCTAGCATACATCACAAAGTAACCAGCTATACTGATACTCAACTTATTTTTATCTTATTCTAAACAGTTGATTAATGTACCTATTTTTTCTAACACATTTGTCCATTAGCACAACTTCAAAGACCAGTAACCCTCATATATACAGCCAGTGGTCCACAAACCTATAGTAGGAGCACAAAAGTCACACCACCCTTACAACATTTTCAAACAAGTTTCATTGTGAAGATACTTGCTGGTCCATTTGAAAAAAAGAAAGAGGATTGATCATTCAGAAAGTTTGGGGACTTCTGTTATTATATGAAAAATTTCAGCCAGTTACTCCCAAATTGTGTCTGGTAACTTATGTTTGCTGAAGCATATCATCCAAAGCTTTGGTGGAGGAAGAAGGGGGAAAAAAAAAAAAAGGAAAAAAAGTTGCTTATTTACTGGTCTAATTATTATCTGGTGTAATTATTTACAGCATTAATTTCCATTTTCTCTTCTTTTTGCTCATCATATATTTTGAGAGACTACTATGGGAACTAGAAAAAATGGACCAAAGCAAGAGAACACACAGAAAGCATTTGTCTTTTAAAACACTGGTTATTCCAGTGGGTTTTTTTATTTCCTAATTATTATACTCTTCCCTCCCACCCCACCATGGGAATAGCAGACTTTTGTACCTTAATCCACAATCTAGACTCCATTTCTCAGATTTTTCTACAAAGTAGGCATTTATTTTCACAAAGCTTACCTTACTTGTTCTTGCTTGTCCTAAATGCTGTGCTACTTAGTAATTTCTTCACAGAAACAACCAAAGAATAATGCTCATCCACCTATACTAGGGGAAACTGATGGACAGCAAGAAGAGTTGCTTGTTGAAAACTTGAGAATACCACCCGGGCATCTCAGAATACTGCTGAGTTCTGTTTTTTTCTGCTACGGTTGATACATGGCAGGCTCAATAATGGATGGTTGATAAACAGTAACTCCATCTGTTTATACTGACTGGACATGACAGTATTATTCATTGAAAGTGAATACAAAACCAAATCACTGCCTTAAGATGTGATTACAGAACCAACCATTTAGCCACTGCAAATTAAATTTATTTTGCAGTGAGGGACATTGTATAAGTGCATAATTTTTCAAAATAAACTGAAAGCTATGTTTTATGCAGTTATAAGAGAGGATAGTAATTGTGTCTAGCTAGTTTTTAATAGACAAGAAAAGTTTAGGACAACAGCATACATGGAGTGGATGACTTCTAAATACAGCTTCCTAGGAGGAATGAACACAAGGATAATACTCTAGGATAGGGATGGAAAGACACAAAGAACACGCTGACCAAATTCACGGGCACCATTAACTGAAAGACTAACAGAATGCCTTCTTGAAAAAAACACCTAAATGCTTGTAAGACACTACAAGAGAAAAGCCCCCTGAGCCTCTAAACATACTGTAACTATTCCCTTGATAAATAAGAAATTTTCATTTTGTATTGCACAAATCTAGTAATTTTCACTTGCACTAAAATCACATTAGATCACAAACACATAATCACAACACTGAGAAAGTTTTCATGAGGATTTTGGATGGCATATCATTAAGAACACGTCATCTAAAGACATTATTGTTATTCATCCTAACATACTGGTATATAGGGCTTATATTTATGTTTACCCTAATTAATGGATATACATTAAACAAATTAACACTATAGAACACTTTCTTCTTAAACCAATTAACATGCCATCATTTAGAAAGATGGCATTATCATAACGTTAAAGCCTCTGTCAGATGTTTTTAAAGGTGTTATCTACAAGTTAGCTAGAGTTTCAAATATGTAACATACAGGTGCAAGTACCCTGTTATACAGTGCAAACATGACTCATCTCGCAATAGGAAATGGTGGTAAGGGCACTTAACATTTAAGTGCAAATTGAAAGATTAAGTTTGGATACAATTCCTCTGTGGATATCCTGTGCCATTCTGCTGCTAATACCATGCTGGAATTCATACGCCCTTCACAGAGTGGGCTATTGAAGCTCCTACAGTATTACACATTTAGCAGCTAGAAGACAACTACCAAAAGTATAAAATTAAATTGGTTAACCTCTGGACAAATTTGTCATAAACAGCTCTAAAGCATCAATTAACAGAACAGTTAAATATCTACAAAATTAGTTCCTTCTAATACCTGAGACCTAAACTAGGTTTTGAATTTTATTTAACAAATCAGTTGTTAATGTCATGTTAATGTCATGTAAGAATATGATAACTCCACGGAAGGGGAGGGAAGTTAACTTCTACTTTTGAAAACTGATACTAAGACATACTGTCCTAGTTTTGGCTGGGATAGAGTTAATTTTCTTCTTAGCAGCTGGTATAGTGCTGTGGTTTGGATTTAGTATGGGAATAATGTTGATAACACGCTGATGTTTTAGTTGTTGCTGAGTAGTGCTTACACTAAATCAAGGATTTTTCAGTTTCTCATGCTCTTCTGACTGAGAAGGCTGGAGATGCACAAGAAGCTGGGAGGGGGCACAGCCAGGACAACTGACCCAAACTAGCCAAAGGGATATTCCATACCATATGATGTCATGCTCAGTATATAAACTGGGGGAAAGCTGGCTGGGGGACCGCTGCTTGGGAACTGGTTGGACATCAGTCGGCAGGTGGTGAGCAATTGCATCGCGCATCACTTGCTTTGTATATTCTTTTATCATTATTATTATTTCTGTTTTGTTTTATTTCAATTATTAATCTGTTCTTAACGCATGAGGGTTTTTTTTCACTTTTAGTCTTCCGATTCTCTCTCCCATCCCACTGTGGGCCAGGGAGGAGTAAGCGAGCAGCTGTGTGGTGCTTAGTTGCTGGCTGGGATTAAACCACGACACATACCTGAAGTATCAAACTGTTAAACAGATAATTAAAGAAACGGTGTTTGTTCTGTTTTGTTTGTGTTTTTAAAGATTTATTATAATTCTTGAAGAAATACTAATTCTGCTGCATAGGTCACTGTTTTCCAGCTACCTAATGTTTTAGGTGTCACAGTTGTATTTAAATCACAGGAAAAAATGTGACAAGGCAAGCTCATAAACAGTCTATAGGCTAACACACAAAAAACCCTTTATGTTATGCATATTTCCAGGTAGCAGATACACAAGCTTCTGGAATTCTATAGCAATAAATCTTAAAGACATACAATCAAGCTGCCTGTGCTTAGGAAGAATAAGCCTTGCTTTGCATGTGATGAACTTAATTTAGTTTATAACAATGTCCATATACCCTGAACTGATTTTAAGATCTCTGCAATGGAACAGCTTTATCTTTATCTTTCAATTTATCTTCAAGAGATAGCTTGGAAGTCTTGATGAACAGCTTTGTCCTACTGAAGCAAAAAGGGGGCTTTTACAAGGATCAAGATACTGAGCACTTTCAAGGACATGAATGAGGTCCTGGAAATAACACCAATAAATAAAAATAACTTAAGTAAGTCCATTAACCTTAAAAAAATTAAAGGACAAACAGTACTTCCTCACATGGAACGTGATTGTAATGATCCTGCCAAAATTGCATGGCTTTTCTTCAGCTGCTTACTAATTTTTGCTACTGCAGAGAGTAGCAGCTCAGACAGATGAGGTGATTAAAACAAACCAACCTGTCTTGTGTGAGATAGGTAGGCAAACATTGCCTAAAGAAATTGTTAGCAGAGCAATCCAAGAGACCCAGTATTAACCAGTACAGGTGGTTTCTACAGAGCATGTGAAGCAGTCCCTACCAAGAAGCACTTCCATTTGGTTTACAAACACTGTCGACAGTGTCTCAAGCAAGAAGATTCTGAACTTGCCTGATCTGCACCATTTAAAACCCAAACTGGTAGAGAAACTAAAGATCTAATGACAGACCTCAGTTTTATGATATTAAGCTTCACTGTTATCCTCCATCTGGAATGAATAGCAGCTTATAGCAGTCACTGAAATGAACACCTATCTAAATTTCAAGTACAAAAACTGGGCAACTGTTACTTTTTGAACAAAGTTAGTGACACATCATACATGGTAGGGATTAGTTGATCTTTCAAAAAGCCTTTGGGGATAAGAAGATAAACAACAGAAATGCAGGGAAAAGATCAATCAGCCAACCAAGCAGAAGTAGCATGACTTCTTCACACTGTCTACAGATAAGCCTGTGGAAGAAAGTGATCCTGCTTTTAAAAAGCTTATTTAAAAGAACTTCACCTTTGAAGGATCACTTACACAAGCGAGTACTTTCTGTTCATACCCTAAGGTACCTAAAGGCCTTAGGCAAATGTAAAGCTACTATACTATTGTGATGTGAAAACCAATTCCCTCAAGTTATTTGGATGAGGTGCTGCTACTTAGTAAAGATGACATTTTGCTTCAATCTGTTTACACAGTATGCATTCAAAAATTATTGGTCAATACATTATTTATTTGAAAAAAACTGCCCAAATGTCAGGAAGAAGTTATACATAACTGGATGAATAAGACATCTCTTCTAGTATATTGATATGAAATAGGTAATCTGCCAAGGACTGTAGATGGGGCACTATCTGCCACTAAAAATTATAAAACAAAAATGTTGAGCTACTTCCAAAATAGGGAAGCTCTGCAAGAAAGGTGAGAAAGAAAAGCTTTGTCATAAGCGCATCTATTGCAAAAGAAAGTTGAGGGAATAAAAAGCTCTTTCTCTCTGGATCTGCGCTGACGAGAATCTTCAGTGAAATATTCTCGGGTGAAAAGGATCCTTGAGATCATTGCATTAGAGACTAGAATTAAGCCATTTGGTCCTTCTGAACAACAATTAGCAGTCTATACAAGCCATAGCTATATATTAAAAGAGGTAGAAAGACGTTGGATAGAAAAGGGAACTTTCATACATACAAAAATTTTCTTGAGTCTTCGAAATGTTAAACTGCTGCCCCAAGCTAATAGTTATTGCTAGAATATTTTTCTTTGCAGCTTTTTTCCTGAACAAGATAAATATTAAGAATAATGAAGGAAAGAAGTCACATATCTCACCTAGGACTGAGGCCTCATCTGTCCTTTCTAGGGAGAGACATGAAGACCAAGTAATCAAAGCACTGCTTGAAAGAATTGGTGTCAGGGGGCTGGGGAAGGGTTCTAGAGTGCAGTCTTTAATTACAGATGTGCAAACTTCAGAAGAAATCTTAGGGAAAGTAGTCCTTCTGGAGCGGCAACAGTAGCCTCAATTTTACAACATTCAGATACATCTAGTGCCACCTGATCCACTGAGTGCAATAGCTTAGTCCATTCTCTGAGGACTATAGAAACATTTTTCCTCCAGCTGAGAAATATTATCACACAGAAAATTGTTAGGTTTGTCTAGCAAACCTGACAGCTACTAATCCCGATTCAGAGACGAGGTCTTCGAAGAGATCTTTGTCCTACATACATCCAGCTTTGTCTTTAGGCTAACCATAGCTTTTAGATAACTGTCGTACTATAAATTTGATTGCAAGTCCTGAAGGCAACTTTACAGAAAAAAATAACTAAAGAAAGGAAGCCCTGATAAAACTGTATCAAGACCGAATTCCAGGAAAACATTGCCAAGAAACTCATAGCCAGAAGAAGAAAGCAATACTTAATCTTCTAGAGCTACAAAGAAAAGCAGAATTTCCTTCTCAGACTCTCTCCTAGCCTTGAGAGAAACACACGAGCAGTAAATTACAGCTGTTTGAGGGAAGGTTCTAACCACTTTGGAAGCAAACAACTCTGAAGATAGTACGCTGATGTTCAGCATGGGAACACACATCAGAAGCTGGTTTTGTTTCTGGGAAGCTCCTGGTAATACAACACCATAGCTGAACTTTCTTCATCTGTACCTCTAAAGGTGGTGGTGCCAACATTATTTGTACTTCAAGCACTGAGCACTGTAAAAGAATGACTGAAACGAGTCTGTACTATACATTTGGTTACATAGGATCATAGAATCATTAAGGTTGGAAAAGACCTCTAAGATTATCGAGACCGTCAACCCAACACCACCATGCCCACTAAACCATGTCCCTAAACGCCTCATCTACACATCTTTTAAATACTTCCAGGGATGGTGACTCCACCACTTCCCTGGGCAGCCTGTTCCAAGGCCTGATCACTCTTTCAGTAAAGAAATTTTTCCTAATGTCCAGTCTAAACCTCCCTTGGTGCAACTTGAGGCCATTTCCTCTCGTCCTATCGCTAGTTACTTGGCAGAAGAGACCAACCCCCACCTCGCTACAACCTCCTTTCAGGGAGTTGTAGAGCGCGATGAGGTCTCCCCTCAGCCTCCTCTTCTCCAGACTAAACAGCACCGGTTCCCTCAGCCACTCCTCATAAGACTTGTGCTCCAGACCCTTCACCAGCTTTGTTGCCCTTCTCTGGACACGCTCCAGCACCTCACTGTCCTTCTTGTAGTGAGGGGCCCAAAACTGAACACAGTATTCGAGGTGCGGCCTCACCAGGGCCGAGTACAGGGGCACGATCGCCTCCCTACTCCTGCTGGCCACGCTATTTCTGATACAGGCCAGATTGCCGTGGCCTTCTTGGCCAAGGTTACAGATCAGTTAGCACTGGAACACAAGAACATCACTTTTACCAGTTCCACTGCCTCCCGCCAGTCTGTTGCTGCTGCACCTAGAATCAGAGGAACCGCACTGGTCTAAATTGCAGACACAATAATTGTGTACAGAGATCCATCAACTTAGCGGTAGCACTGCAGAACCACTTACACTGACCACTTTATAAACAGAAAGTAGTGACAAAGATCTTTTGACACTAGCTGTGTTTATCAGATTATGTTCCAATGCTAGAAATCAGTCTTCACACGCTGTTCTTTACTACCAGTTGTGAGAAGCGGCAACACACAATCGAGAACTTTACAAAGCTGTAGAGTTTTAGTGGTCTTACTCCTCACCATACTAAGAATTAAATGAGTGCTAACAGAGGCTGATACACACTTAGGACTTTCTGCCCTTCCTGAACAAACAAAATATATTTTCATATACCTAGAATACAAATACAGGTGACAAACATTTGAAAGATGTCTTTTATGCCCTGAAGTCAGAAATAAAAGTTTTTCTAATACAAATGAACTAATGAATTGCCTAGAGATAACAAACATGTGGATTTGTCAAGCCTTAGAAAATTAGTTTCTACAAGGCTACAATGACAATTCAATTTTACAGAACCAAGCTTCCTAACTGGTACAGCTGGATGCTTATAAACTCAGTTGGCTGAGAGGCCACAATACGAGGCCACTGTACTTACCTTTGTGCCAGGCTAGATCTGTTGTGCCAACAATGAATTTTGTTTGGTTTTTGTTTGGTTGGAGTTTTTTTTCTCCCCTAACAAAAAAAAAAAAGGCAGCATGTAGCAAAAAAAGATTTAGTGGGTTTGAAGACCTGATTTTTTATAACCAATATTCAGCCATATCGGCTCATTGTAGTAGTATTCAGAGAATAGAACTGTGCTTCTTTGCTTTCCCACAAAACAGTATATAAAGGCTCATGAGCAGAGAAAACAAAATAATCTAAGTGTCTTACATTCACATTCTAAAACAAGAACAGTAAAATTAGAGCTGATTTCCTTTGACCAAATTAAAGGACTACAGCCATCCTGTCACAAAGTAACAAAGCTGCTGTTAGGCAATGGTTATCTTATTTGATGGATTCATTTCACATTTAAATTTTTGTAGAGTTGGCTTAACACATTAGACAAGTTTGGATTTTCCTTTAAACTTTTTCAATTCTTTGTTGGCTAGATAGACTTTCCTCTGAGTCTATACCTAATTCTCTCATATTTCTTATGACTTCTTTTCTGGATTAATATCTACATGTATAAAACTTACTCAGACCTAGTCTGTCAGCCATGAACAGCCAGAAAAGCCAGCAAAATCCTCCTCCCCCAAGCCATTAGTAGTTAACAGAAAGATTTGGGATAAGTGTTATTTTAGTTCCTTTCCATGCTTCACAAAGAGGAAAAAAAACATGTTGAAATTCTGTATCAGAAATAGTGTGGCCAGCAGGAGTAGGGAGGTGATCGTGCCCCTGTACTCGGCCCTGGTGAGGCCGCACCTCGAATACTGTGTTCCGTTTTGGGCCCCTCACTACAAGAAGGACAGTGAGGTGCTGGAGCGTGTCCAGAGAAGGGCAACAAAGCTGGTGAAGGGTCTGGAGCACAAGTCTTATGAGGAGCGGCTGAGGGAACTGGGACTGTTTAGTCTGGAGAAGAGGAGGCTGAGGGGAGACCTCATCGCGCTCTACAACTACCTGAAAGGAGGTTGTAGCGAGGTGGGGGTTGGTCTCTTCTGCCAAGTAACTAGCGATAGGACGAGAGGAAATGGCCTCAAGTTGCGCCAAGGGAGGTTTAGACTGCACATTAGGAAAAACTTCTTTACTGAAAGAGTGGTCAGGCCTTGGAACAGGCTGCCCAGGGAAGTGGTGGAGTCACCATCCCTGGAAGTATTTAAAAGATGTGTAGATGAGGCGCTTAGGGACATGGTTTAGTGGGCATGGTAGTGTTGGGTTGATGGTTGGACTCGATGATCTTAGAGGTCTTTTCCAACCTTAATGATTCTATGATTCCTTAGGAAGAGCCTTAATTATTTGCAATAGTAGAAAAAAGGAATGCTTAGTGTAGGCAGTGGTTTATTTTCATGGAGGAAGGAGAAAAACAAACAAAAAAAAGAGATTGTCTTAACTTCAGTGATGACTATTTCAAAAGTCTGTATTAGTAGTTTCCTAAAGAAGTTTTAAACCCAGAACAGACACTTTGTTGATAAACTGTAGAGAAGAGAAATATTGCAACTATTGGAGAAAACTTAAAAATTAAGCAATATTGGATGAGAAACCAGAGGAAGGATTTCAAGAGTGTAATTTATTTAATAACAGGCAAGGAATTTCAGCAACTATGTTTCATGTAGCTGGAAATAAAGAATGATTTGAATACCACAAAAACAGTAAAAGAAGTGTATAAGAGCTTAAGTAAGACTCTGAATGAAACTGTGCTTTATTTCCTACTGATAAATTTCCTTGCAATAAAGCTTGACCTTATTGAAGGAGTCAAATAAATAAGTTACCCCAACAGTACACCTTGAAACCATTGCTTTATAAACTGCAAGAGATGCTTAGGTATGTTAGCTTTAGTGTACTAAGTACATTAGAGATTCTCAAGTACCCTCATGTATTGATTATGCTCCTCTTACCTTATTAACTTAAACAGCCTGAGGTACCTTGTTACTGTGACACTCATCAAGTCACTAGGTCAAATCTGAACTTGCCAGAAGCAAAATACAGAGACTCTTAGTCTCTCCATACATAAAATACCTCATATCAGGTCACATTTCATGAAATATCCAAAACACGTCACCTCTATGCGTAACAGATAGGGTGAAGACTTGGGTTTGGGTTTTTTTTGTACATATGGAAGAACTGTAGCAAGTGATCTTATCTGAAACCTGAGAATTCTAAGGAATAATTTTTATTAACAACTGTAAGCCTTTTTTTCTTGTGACATTTCAACATCTGGATCTTTCCCCTGATTTTTTTTTTTTAAACGAGATATTCATTCTCACTAATTGTCTCTCATTTTAAGCATGATTATGCAAACAGGATATAAGCATTCAAAGAACCACCTCAATTCAACACAGGCAACATTCTAGTGCTTTTTCATCAGCATCGAAAGAAAAGCACAGTAAACTGCAAAATTTGAAAAATAAATCAGTGGGAAAGGTGGATACTGCCACCATGTGGTATAAAAAGAACAAAATTAGAAGCTTCTATATTAAAGAAAGCTCAATGTACCAAGAAAATTGTTTCTAGCACAACTGTAATTATTGTTATCTACTATCCCGTTAAACTGCTGCAGCAAAAATTAATGCAGATGTAAGTCAAATCTCAGAAGGCTGAAATCCTCCTGTAGAATTTTCTTAAATCAGAGCACATTAAATGTACAATAAAGGAAAATGCTCATGTAAATAAAAATTAACAGGATTAATTTAATCTCAATTATGAGCAGAGATGATGACACAAAATAACACAACATAAAAGCACAAATTTTATTTTCTACTTTTTCTAATTCAATCAAAAAGAGAAATAAAAATAACACAAATTTCGCAAGATAATCCTGTATAATTAATATATCTTTACACCTGATTATTCCATAAGTAAATTTTGAGGGAAAAAAAGGTGGTAACTAAAGAATAATTTCAGAAGTAGTAAAATGACAGTGGCATTTAAGTCCCTGCTAGCCATGACTTGGATAAATACTCTGGGTAGCTGAAACTGTTTTATCACAACTACAGATTTATGCAGAACTAAGCTAATACACAAATCATCCTAGCTGTATACATACTAAGAATACTATAAATATTCATAAATACCTTAAAACCAACATTCTCCCTATACTCTTTTACTCTTTGAAAATAAAAATTAAATATATTTAGATAATTTGTTTCTCTACTTCTGGCATTTATACCTTACCCGAAATGAAATTCTCTTTTTCTTTAGTAGAGAAATAAATAGGAAAATTAAAATACAAAAAGTTGAAAAGCAGAACAGAGAAGATGCAACTCCAAAGACTTCTTAAAAAACAAAAATGCATTTTTATATCATTAAAATAAAAGGTGAAGCAAATTACTACCAAGACATCACCATCTCCAAAACTATACACTGAATCATCACTGTGTCTTCAACTACTGCTGGATGGATCTCCTGTCTCAGCTTCCTCGCCTTGAACCTTGCCCTCAGAAAGCACCAGATAGCTGGCAAGAGTCTACCCTGAACAGTCTCATGAGCAAA
>NW_009194771.1:0-35466 GCF_000690835.1 Fulmarus glacialis | reverse complement strand
TCTTCCCCGGCACTGCGGTCAGGCTGACCAGCCTGTAAAATAATAGTTTAAGTAATAGCTTATGGCAATGAGTTTTGCAGGTGAATTCAAGACAAAAATTACTCCTTTTTCATCTGTTTTCAGAAAAGATGCTTTTCTATTCCTGTTTCAGGTGAGTCAGACTTTTCTTCCCCTTCTGTAATTTTCCAATGTCTCTTTTTCATCTTTGCAAACTGCTTAGCAAGGTGGGCTGAAAAATGGAAGTGATCTGAGCTGAACCACAAGCCTGTTTCAGTTCAACTTGGGTGGAATTGCCATGAGGTTGCTCCATTTGGAGCATCCTTCTCTCTGCCTTATTTTACTGCTTCTCCAGTAGGAAGAGCAGAAAGCCAGCGACAGGAGCGGGGATACATCCCCTGCAGAAACACTGGTGGCTGTTGTTTATCATCTTCTGCTCAAGTCAAATTTATATTTCATTTTGTTGAAAAGTCAGAATGTCATGGCTGAGAAAAAATGTGCACCATTCTCAATATGATTGAAAAATTAATTAAATAAAATTTTAGGCAGCTCAAGAGCATTAGTGTATTTAATTTCTTTCCACATGCGTGTTTCCCCTGTGTCTTTAATCATTGCTGTGGGGTTTCCAGGATTTGTTCTGCTTTTTGTTGGCCCTTGGGTATGCAGGAGCAGGAACAAAGAGGGGACCTGAAGTAAACATGAGCCTTTTGTTCATACAGCAGCACTGCAGTACTGTTTGCATCACTCTCCCTCAGAGCAAGAGCCCCGTTGGTTTCAACTACGCAAGGAGGTGGGACCAGGAGCTCCACCAGGCTCCTGCCACCCCGCAGTGCCCTGGTCTGGCCCTGCTGCCTGCAGTGGCCATGTCTTTTGGGTGGGAGGTTTTGGCTTGTGCAGAAGCTTGTCTTTTCGTGGACATGTCTGAAGCGGTTGCTGCATGATTTGAGGCTGTGCTGGACCTTCGTCTTAGCTCCTGCTGGGGATCTTTGCCTGCTGCTGTGCAAAAGCTCGTCGGCTCTCAGACATATGCTGGAGGAGGTGTCTTTGCACCCCAGAAAGAAGAGACATTGAGTCTCCGGGCAAGTTAGAGCATCCCAAAGGCTGTTTTGATCTATGCTGAGGGACAGCCCATGACTGCCAGTCTCAGTGTCAGCATGAAGGTAGTTTTTGAATCCTCTTGCAACCACCGATCTTTCTTGAGAGGCAGGTTCACAGGAGTGGAAGGAATGTGGCATGTATTGGTGGCAGATGTGTTGGAGGACCAGGGGTATGAAGTCTAATTGCAGACTTCAGCTATTCTTGTAAGAAATTGCCCAATCAATTAAAATATCAAATATTCATCCAGTAATCTGTTTGACATTCCATTCAAACTCATGCATTTTGAGAGGAATACATATTTTGCCATTTTATTAATAACATATCTATTATTTATGTATTTCTGTATTATTCATAAAACAGAAAAATAAAGAGTGTTTTTCTATTGAAGTGCACATGTGGGAGTAGAAAGAAAAAAACAGTCTACCATACAATAATTATATGAGGATTACTGGAACTTTTAAAGATATGCACTGTAGATCAGATTTCAGATGGGTCAACTCTCCATTCCTCAAGAGATGGTTTTGACTATTTTCAGTTTGAACTAGGAGTTTCAAACCAGTCACTGGGATGAAAGGGTTTAATTTAGAATTTCAGCCAGCTTTCAGAGGAAAAGGGCTCATAGCTTGCTATCCTTATTTCATTATTCAGCCTTTACCGTTATTTCAGAATAACTTGAATTCATTCTCAGACTTTACATACACTAGTGAGGTCAAGTCTGCACAGAGAGGTAGCACTTTTAATTGGCTTGATGGGTACAGGTAGAAAACATAGAGAAGTCTTCAGTACAAGCACATTTTCAAACCTGAAACATTACCTCTTCCAACAAATGTCTTTCTTATTCCTTTAGACTAGCACATCCGTGTTTTGAAAAGCAATTCAACAGCAAAGTGTGGGATTAGTTCAGGTACCACTTTTAGTGCCACACCATATGGGAAGGCTCCCAATGAGAGTCACTTAAAAAGGTTGCAGTTTGACTCTCGCAGAAATGGATATGAATCTCTCCATTTCTCTCTTCTGGGTACAATGCAGGTCTCCGATGGGTGATAATGGCAGCGCTGTATCACAGCATCTTCCACTGAAACCAAAATATCAAATGACTGTGTCACATAGAGACAACAGGAAGAAATTGTATAGAGTATACGGAGTTCTCTTGTGATACTACTTGTGGGGTCTTTCTTGATGAAGAAAAAATGCAATGGGGGTGGTTTGCCCTGTGCAATGAAGCTCAGAATTGGACCTTGTAGTCCATATCTAATTTGACAGCACCATCTCACCATCAACAGGATGGAAAAATGGCTCCCACAATTTCAGCTCTGTGAGCGGAGCAAAGGCTGAGTGCCCTCATTCACACCTAAGTTAAAATGCTTGGAAGCAAAACCAAAAATAACCCCAACCACTAGTGCCCAGAAAACTGGGCAAAATATGTTAGTGAAAATACATATAAGGATAAAACAGTAAGAGAGGTATTGAAGGACAGAATGACTTAGCCATAGGATTGTTTTGCCTCAGCTGTCTTTGATTGAAAGGATAATAAAGGATTTTCATAAAAGCTATTCTCAGGCTAGGACTGATAAATAATTGCATTTGACTGCATTCTGCACTCGTGAATTCCCAGTTGTGAATGAGGGTGGAGGTTGTGATTTTCTTTTTGCTTTAATTATACAAATAGGATAAGAGGTACTTGTTCTCCTCTTTCCCAACAGGGAGAAGGAAGAAGCTCAGAACATTAAACAGTTTACCAAAAGTTGCACCTTTGATTGGCCTCAGGCAGCTACATGACTACATCCAAGATTAAAATACAGTAAGCATTAGAAAACACCTATATGTTTAGTAAACCCAACACAGAATTTGCTTTCCAGTCGCAGTTTTAAAGCAATCTGAAGCATTTAACCACGTATGTCTGTGTGGAACCAGAGGCCTCATGAGGTTGGCTCAGACAATGGGTGCAGACATGGGGTTACCTGATACGGGCATGGTGGGCCCAGAGTCAGCAATGCATGGAGCGGGCAGGCAGGTTACTGTGGCTGGGGACATGTCACGGTGCAAAGCTGGAGATGGGGGGCAAGCAGAAAGCAACATACTTAGGTGTCTTAACTGTCCTCCATCAGAGAAATCCCACAGGGAGGTGGCCAGTGTTTGCAGACCTTGTCTCAACAAGGCCATGTCTCAGGCATGAGGTGGTCTGCTCTGCCTTGTTGAGAACTGAGATACCTCTGTACATGTTCGGGAGGAGACCTTTATGCATGGGAGACCTTTAGGACTACTAGGAATGAAGGAGCTTAAAGACTCCAAAGCAGGGAAGCAGGCAAACAGAGGTTTCAGGATCATACTTTTAGACTTAGGGGTTTTTTTCATTTAAATTTTTCCTCCTTAAAAAAAAAAAAAAGCCTTTAACTAGGCAAAGTGAAATTCATTGTGGTAAATTTTGGTGAATATAATGGCATCAACTTAGGAGGTCATACTGAATATAATTTCAAATTACAGAAACAAATTACCATAGATAGTATGCGTGTAAGCTGAGATGATATTTATCTTGAAATACGAAATAACCTCTGTGGAATCTCTTTGGTTTAACCAGAGTTGATATTTAATTATTAGAATTAATCCCGTAGTCGGGTGGTGAGTTTTGAGAAAGCTGCACAGCGCTGCTGAGCCTTCAAGAGACCAGATGAGACCCCTGGTCCTGGAACAGCAGTTGGGCACTTGCTTTCCTCTCCTTCTCAGACCCATTTTGTGCCCAAGATGTCCTATATCCACTGAATGTCCCTGGAATGAGCTCATCCAGCATTTTTAGAAGAGAGAAGCTCATTGTAGGGCTGATCTTTGACATAGAGCATCCGCTGATGCAGCTGGCTGATGCAGAGGTGTCCCTGCGCTCATGGTGAACAGGTCTGAAACTTGCTGAGCCTCTCCAGCACCAGTGAGGTTTGGAGATGCCAGAATGACTGAATTTGTGTATTTCCTCATGAAAAGCAAACTCTGTGCCTATTCAAGGATTATAGCTCTTACAGTTTTCTTCCCTTTTGCTTTATGGAAGAGGAAAAGAGAGAAGATAGCCCTTCGTCTACGTGAGGGCACATTTGCAGCACAGTGATATTTGGTGAGAGCAAAACAGATCTCTCACTTCTTTGATGTTTTCAGTCATTTTTCCTTTGCAGATAGCTCCGGTTACCTACCTCACACTAAGAAACAGAAACATCCTGTGGGTGTGATCCAAGACCTGGCTGGTGGGTGTCCTTCCACTCCTTTTGATGGGATCTGGATAGAAAGTCAATAGCTTTTTAAGGCCGTTTATGCCTTGGAAGTAGAAAGGTCCTCAGTGATAACAGAGGTTGATGGGCACAAGCAGCCCCTGTTTGTGGCTCCTCTTGGAGCCCTTGTTTGTCTCTCCTTCAGTTTGCGCATCTGGTGAAGAAGAGTATCTAAATGCCAACCAGAGAGCAGTTCTGTGCCAGCCCAAGGTCATTCATTAATATTGATTTATAGTCTTGATACACCATGTATGTAAGTATTTATATGCATAGGTATTTGTATATTTATACCTACAAAGCAAAGGTGAGTATATCTGTGTATGTATATAAACATACATCTACATGTATATACACTGGATATACATAAATATATAGTTGTGCACAAGCACATGATTTAATTGTACTCTGCTGCCATAATGTTTATATCAGCTTCCAATCCTTTCTTGAATCCTGTTAATCCTTTCAGTTTCTATAACATTTATCAGCAATTAATTAGACAGTCTAATTCTGTGCTAAGCCCTTGTATCAACGTAGACTTTCCTACCCTTTCATTTCCATGAGCGTCCCTCATCCTGCAGTGCAGGACAGGGAGAGGAGAGCTCCCAGTGCTGCCTTCTGCAGATCACTCATTAGTTTGCATAGGCTTATTATGCTCCTTGCTTGTCTCGAGCGTAAGGAAAACCAACTTAATTGTGAACAGAGGAGGTCTGCAAAGTCTTCATTCTTTCTTTGCAGATTTTTTCTGCACTAATTCCTCCTTTACATAAAATGATCAATACTGTATATAGATGAGTCACACACAGTAGCTTGCAAATTTTGCCTGTATTGTTTTCTGTGTGTAGTCTAGTGTTTTACTTGCTCTTTCTCTCACGTTAAGCAGCAGACTGTTACACTCTGTGTTAACCCCGTTAGCATTTCCACAACTGACACAGTTAATAGAGAAACTTGGGGGGGTGAAGAGAGCTCAGTCATGCAAATGTGGAGGAGGCGAGAGGTACTTCAAGCCCCATGTTTCCACCGGGAGATAAAACAAACACGCCACTACTAGCTGGGTAAAGCCACAGACTTTCCTGGTCATGCAGGAACATCAGAGAAGATACTGAGAATGAGCAGAGACTTCCCAGCAAACAGAACAGGGGATGTCTGGAAAGGTAAATTTTGCCTCACAGGTCAGAAAGTATAAAAGGAAAATGAGAATGGCCAACAGCCTGTTTACAACAAGTTATGTGACTGTACACATAAAAAGGGCTAAATAGAATGAAGATTAGGGGTAATTGAGAAAAGGCCAAATGTTGAATGAGTTTGCCTTTGTTTTCTGTAAGGAGAAGGGTGTCCAGGAGTCTGAACCCTCCATCTACTTTATGGCAATAAAAGTGATGCAGCAGAAATTGCAAAATACAAACGGCAAGAAAACCTCCAACTGCTGCATGTGAACAAGCCAAGGACCTATCTTTTACCTTCAGCAGCGAAAACAAAAACCCACAAAACATCAGTACCAATAGCAAGACTAGCCAAGGAACTGAGAGCTTGAGGTCTTTGTGGGTTTAGCATATACTATACTAAAAAAAACTGTATATGTGAAGGGGCTGGGGGAGCTCCAGCCTTGGTGGTTTGAACTCAATATTCTGCTCAGTCTCCAAACACTTTCTGAAGGAAAGAATAATTAAGGTTGTGAAAGCAAAGGGTAGACAGGATAAATTACATCATGGTTTTATCAATGTTAGGTTACAGCAGAGACATTTCTCATCTTTTTTTTTTAATAAGAAAACAGTTTCTTAGATAAGGGAAATGCAGCAGGTCCAGGCTATCTAATTTAAGTAAAGCATTTGACTTTGTTCCCCACAGGAAATTATTACCAAAGGTAGAGATGCTGGGGATTAATACCTATATTGCTAGCTGGTTAGGGAGCTGGCCAAAGGGAGGGTGGCTGTGTATGTTGAGCAGGGTTGTCTTGGGATGGAGGGAGGTGACTGCTAGAGATCACTACAGATATGTCTTTGACAGGTCCTGTTTAATATGGACATTAATGACATCAGAGAAAGAACTAGAGATCAGTAGTAGTTGCAAAAAATTGGAGTATCTAAGGTGCTTGTGCTCAAGGGTTTGGCTCCGTATGCAGCTTATGGGAAAGAAGCATCTATAGGGACAAGCAGAGTCCCTGGAGAGAGACCAACCTCTTGCAGACCTGCTGACTGGGTAAAGGCTAGGATAAATGGTACAAATACCTCCCAGACATGCCAGCTCATGAACCACAGGGAAGTTCCCTTGGTGAGAGATCTTGCTAGTACTGAGAGGACCAGTTTATTGTAAAGGTGCTAGATGACTTGAAAAGCAAGATGTTTAGTGGAGGTCACTGTGACACTCTGCCAGGGCATCTTTGACCAGCCCGGGGTGAGACAGATAACTTAAGGGCTTTGCAAGGGTCCTAATGATTTTACATTTATTAGCACTGACCTGCAAGAGCCATCATGTTGCCCATCTTCACTGACTTATCCAGCTCAGTGTAAGTATTCCTCCTCGCTCTGCAAGACGGGACTTGGAAATGATGAATTACTTCTTATTAGATTAACTTAATATTTCTTAAAACCTAAGTGAAGTAGCTTTATTATGATTTTGCAGTCAGTGGTATTTGGCTAGATATTAAATTAATGGAATCAGGGGGTAATTTAGGTTGGAAGGGACTCCTGGAGGTCACCTGGCCCAACCTCCTTCTCAAAGCAGTCCAGATGCAAAGCTAAATGAGGTAGCTCAGGACCTGGGCCAGTTGACTTCTGAGTATCTCCAAGGACAGAGATCCTTTCTTCTTATAGAAGGGGCAAATTCGCATATTTCTAGTTCTAGGAATTTTTGGTTGATTCATCTGTTTGCACAGTTCTCTCAAGGAGCCAGGGTGTTATTCACACCAACTAAGCTCTCTACATCTTAAAAGAAAAAGCCCCCAAAAGCCCCATGGAAACATGAAACCAGAGCTGGCTTCAACAGGGTGTGAAAATGGTGACTGCTTCTCTACCGAGAGTTTTGGGAGACAAAAAGGCCAATCAAAATGGTTATTGTTCAGCCGTGATAATCGTTTCCTTTGGCAAGAGTCAAGATTTCATTCTCTCAGGGGTTTATCTAGGAAGTGAGGTTTTATACCCAGAAAATTGACTAAAATATCCCATGCCCACAAGTGAAGGTGATGTGAAATACTGCAAAAGCTTGTGGTGTCCTGGACACGCTGGGACAATCCACAGCTGAGAGGACCAGAGCATCTTGCCAAGTAGGGTTAGACAAACCATGCTCTGGTGCTGTGTTTAATGCCTGGTCAGTCAGAGATTTCTGCAGAAGTGTAAATGACAATAGTTCAAAGCCACTTGTGAAGGTACAGACATAACATGAAGATACAACATTTTTTCTGCATTTGGAAATGCAAATATGACAGTTGGTTTGTGTGAGCTGTAATGCACATGTAGGTGTTTGGTGCAATAGTCATCCCAGGGCAGGCAAATACCATTGATTATATGTTTTAGTTATGTTCGTCATCAATCCTCAGAAGTGGAAAAAAAACATGTTTGTGCAGCTGTGGCCCTGCACTGGGGCTTGCATGAACTTGGTCTGCTTCTTGCTCCTGACAGAGACTTTCTATATGACACCGAACATGTCCCTCTGCCTTCTGCCTCAGTTCTCTCAGCAAACCAGGCACAATACTTCTTCCCCTCCCAGGGTAAAATCACACAAAGCACATTAACGTTAATGAATTCATTAATGATAGCACTCAGGTAACTATGGTGATGAAGGCTATGTAAGTACCTAAATAAATTAGAGGGGCTGTGCCAGAACATGGCCCTTCTACTACCATTTATATCAGCATTCAGGCATATTACGCTCCTCCAGGACTGATGAATTGTGCTTTGCAACATTAAATCTACTGCAGAACACAAGGAGGTTAAATAATAAAAGTGGTGTTCATTATACTGAGATTAAACAGGCATCAAAACCACCAAACTCTTGAGCTATTAGCAGTAGAAACCGACCATGATTCTGCCAAAAAGCCAGCTTGCTCCCATGGCTTGCAAAATCAAGTTTACTTAGGTGAAAGCTTCCTAGTTGGCCATGCTGCTCGCCCAGGAGCTGGGGTCAGGGGAGCGCTCCAGCCCCCGCCTCGGCTTTGCTCCCCCCGTTGAGGAAGGGGGGAGGAACGACGATGCAACCATGAATAATAAGCTGTTACAAACTGTGACGCTAAACAATACCATCTTGCATAAATAGCTGGAGTTGTGAAAGGAGGCTATTTAAATAATTTGCAGTGACCTAAAGCTGCCACCAATTTCAGGTCTCTGTGTTTTCTCTTCATTTTTGTGTCGCTGATGCTGCTGCCAAAATGCGATGATTTAGGAACCTGGTTGAAATATCGGCTCACATTTCTTCCCCAGTTGCCTTGAACGCTTTCAGCATGCTATTCCTCAGCGAGTCTTGTCAGAAGGATGTCTTTCACTGTATTATATCTCTCTGGAAGTGAATGCAGCAACAGATTGTTATTGCCATTCACAAACCTTCCCTCTCTGTGGTTATGGATGAGAAAACTCAGAGGCACCTTCCAGAAATGAAGCTCCTTTGAAATCTAAAATCATTTTCTGGTCTACTGGTACCCTTTAGTATAAAGATGGAGTGAAGTGGTAAGTGGGACTGTCTTTGTTAAACAATCCCCTTAAAGGGGAAAGGCTAAAGAGCTTTAATACTTACCACCCCAGACTTGCCATAATGCAGTTATTATTTTATAGCTTTAAATCTGCACCGCTTGAAAGCAGCAGAAAGCAACAGCCTTGTTCAGCACAGAACGGCTCTGTTAGATAGAGCAATCATTTAAAATGAAACCGTGTGGCACAACACAGGGGACCTTCCGTTGTTCTCCGGGGCCAGCAACGCTCCCAGCCAGCACGGCAGCAGCACCCGCCATCCCCATTCCCACCAGGCTCTGCTCCATGGCCAGTCCTTGGGCTTAGTCAAGGACATCCATCACCACATTAATCCAGCTTTGGCTTGGCCTCCATGCTTCCTTATAAACCAGGTAATGAATCAGCTACTGTGATGAAGATGGGTTGGATGCTCTGTGCATGGGAATGTCTTCAGCCTGTCTTAACATCGCTCCGGCACCCCAGCCCATGAGGTCCACGTGAGCAAGCTCCCAGGGCTTTGGATGGAGCATGAAGTGGAGTCAGCAGGAGGCTGCTGGAGAAGGGAGGTGGGTTGGGGCATGGGTGTCCCGGCATCCACACCAGGAAAGGCTCCGAGCAGAGCGGGGGTGGCCCGGCTCTGCTCCAGGCAGCTGTGTTGGTGGGCTCCACTCAACAAGGGAAGCTGCTAGGTGGTGGCATGTGGCACTTCACACCTACAGCTGCACAACTTCAGCGGTTTTGGGAGTGTGAAGGGAAGGACAGCTGTGTTCCCAGCAGAGAGGCAAAAGCTGGAGCCATGGCGGAGCTGGTGGGAGGAGAAAATGCCACACAGATGAAAGAGGCTCTGGCATGGATTTGACTTGAGCTGACAATCCAAGGTCTTGTGCTTTGCTGTGAGTAACGCTGAGCTCTTGCGAAGGAAGCGGTGCCCTCCTCCAGCAGCGCGGTCCTGGCGGGCGGATGCAGATGTGCAGAGCACAGCTGGGGAGTGGGCTGCCGCACGCTTCTTAGCGGCTGATCTTCATGTCGTGTAAAAATGCAAATACAGCTTTTGTTTGGGGCACTTTGGGAGCCTGCCAAAGAAGAGCATAGGAGATTGCTGACAGGGGAGAAGAATATTTTTCTGAATGTCACGACAAAACTGTCCTGTGATGGTCTATTATAGTGGCTATCACGGAGCTGTTCAGATCCACATAAAGAGGTATGTAACAGCTGCCATAAATGAGCACGATCCTCAGCCTAGGCCTCGTCTCCGCACCCCCAGTCCCCTCTTAGAGCTCCTCCAGCTGAGACATCCCACCCTGGATTCAGCCCTCTCAGAGAGTACCTTGTGCCAACACAGGCAAAGCTCTCCATGAAGTTAACAGGAGATGTCTCCAAGCACAAAGCAAGCTGGGTGCTACCTCACTTGGACCAAGGAAATGAAAATAACTTAGCAAAGGGCAATTCTAGCTTCATTAATTAAAGCCTTGCCATGAACGATGTACTTGGCTAATGGAGAGGGACACTAGGTAGGCACTGGGTGAATTAATATCCAAATGACATTATTGCTGAAGCAAGGCCAGCTTCACAGGGAGCGGCGGGCAATGGAAATGCAAAGCAGCAGCTCATGAAAGCATCTCAAAATAAACTTGATTCATTTAGACCTGGTACTCATTACAGGGGAAACCAGGCACAGTCTACTAAAAATGCCGTGCACTAGGAGATGCTGGAGCAATGCAATGCTCACGGATCTAGTGAGTGGAAGCAGTTCCTCACTGCCGGGGGCTTCTTGGGGGAATTTCCGTGAAATGAGCATGGGAACTGGGATTTACCTTTCTGGGAGATGCTCTGGTAGGAAGGGAACATGTTTATTAGCTTCATTCAGTTTGGGTTTGTGGTTGTTAAAGGGAAACTCATGTTTTGGAGCTGCGATTTGATCGCTGGCTCACCAGAGCCATTAGTCCATGCTCCTGCAAGGACACCTGAAGCAGCTTCCCTTGACGGCTCCTGTTTTGCTGCTTTTTGGTCACTTTTGCCATGTCTGAGCATCCCCTGCAGAGAGCGCAGAGGTGCTGGTGCTCCCCCCAGGGTCAAGCCAGCCCCAGAGCCCAGGACCTTGCTCAGCCGCGGAGGAAGGCAGGTCCCCAAGACCACTCTGTGGCACAGGTCTGCCACCTCCCCGCAGGCTCACAGAGCTGTGCACACAGCCAAGCACAGGGGTTTCCAGCTTTTAAACTTGCTGCAGTAGCAAGCAACAAGCAACTGGCTGCCCAGGAGGTTTGCAGATATCAACGACAAACTCAGCCTGTCCCTGCAAGACCATCTGTCCTTAACTGGTATTACAGTGTGTCTTAAAAAAATATTCCCATACTGAGTTGCCCCGCAAATCATCGCAGCATTTCAGTTCAGAGTCTGAAGGGAAGGTAACAGGGTGGAGGAGTGCTCAGAGTTGGTGCAGCTGGCACCAAACTAGGCATTGCCTGCACAGCCCGGGACGGTGACGTTGGAAGTGTGTGCATGAGCATAACTGCCAGGAAGGGACTTAATCAATTTTTGATGGACTAAGCCCAATCCTGACAGTCAACTATGGGCTCCTGGGAAGGAATGCAGAGGAATTGATTCATCTCCCATTTCTGCCAGTGCGACTGGGGAACGCTTCCTATATTTCAGAGGGGAAGCAGACATGTAATGTGGTGGTATGTCAGCAGGCAAGGCTGAAGCCATTTGCTCTGTCATTTTTAAGAATTCAGCAAAACTTGTTCTGACCTGAAATTTGATAAACAAGGACATTGGTGCAGCATTTGCAAAGGGCAGTAGTTAAAAATACCTGGCATTAAAAAGGAGTTTAACCCAGCTGAAGCAAGCCGTGGGCATGGTTAGAAAAAATAAATGTCTTGGTTGAATTCATGCTAAAAGCGATGCATTAAAACCATGTCCCCAACGGTGGCATCTCAGTGCTGCCCTCCACTCCTCGCACAGGCCCCTCGGTGAGCCCTGGGAGATGTTAAACTCTGAAATGGGTCTGATCCTCGGTGCTGGCATTCCCAAGCAGATGGTAGGACCTGGGAGAAGATGCTGAGGGGTCCCTCCCTGCTCACGGCTGCCAGGTGCAGGATGGAGATGGAGATGGCACCTTTATTTTTAAATATAAATTACGCCAGCAACGGGAGGGTCCATTGTGGGATGCAACTCTTCTTGAAATTCCCACGAAGTCTGGTTCCTCTTTCATGCCCTGCTTCTTTTTTCTCCTCTTTTCCCAGACTCCCTGCTTATTAATCATCAGAGAAATGACTTTCTTTGGTTGTGACTACAGAAATTTTCAATTAGCCAGTGTGATTGGCTGCATGTAAGAGAATTAACGTAACATATGCTAAGTGTATGCATGACCTATTTAAAGTGATGGATAATCTTTCGGTAAAACTCTTTTAATGGTATGTGCCTGCTACACATCAGTGAGTGTAAAATTTTGATTCTAAGTAACATTACAGTTTGTGCAACTGCATAGAGAAACAAGGCAAAAACAGGAGCCAGGTGTTTAACTGATGCAAATCAATGCTAGTTATTTTTAACAAAAAAATTGTGGAAATAACCCGAAGGGTTGAAGGTCGAAGGATCACAAACCTTGAGTGCAGCCAGTTGGCCAAGACCTTTAGGAAATTTGCTAATATAGGGACATTTAACCAGAAGCTGAACTTTTCAGTAAAAATGTTGCTCTGGTCTTGGGTATTGTTGAAGAGCTGAAACCCCAGAAAAATACTCAAGTTTTTTTTTCCTTCAAAACTCAAGCTCTTTAGATGCATTGCAGGTCTTTGTTTTCAAATATTTATTGTATTGTGTAAAACTTCTTCTTGTTTAAAGCTGCTAAAAATGTGCCATTTGGGGGATCAGAGAAGTCACTACTTGAAAAGCTTCAGCTTGAACTGAGCTGGCTTATGATGTGGGTTATCTCCCTCCCCTGTCAGAGCCCCTTGCCCAAAATGCTCGCATCAAGCCTGCAGCTTCTGCTAACACCAGAGCTCCCACAATCCTATTCAAACTCGATTTACGACCTTCAAGTCGTGTCAGAGCCACTAAATAAATTGTTTGAGTGGCCAACTACTCTTCTTGTTAAAAATTTCACCTCATTTCCAGTCTGAGTTTTTCCAGGTCCGGGTGCTAATATTATCCTTAATTATTCCTTTTCCTGCTGGATGAAAGAGCCCTCTCTCATCAGAAAATGTGGCACATGTAGGCACTTGTAAATGATGAGCAAGTCACCTATGCCTTCTCTAAACAGACTCATCTTGAGTCTCATCAGGAGCAGGTTTTCCAGGTCTCATGCGCTCCTGACGCCCATGAGGTTTTCAGTGCAGCCACCAAAATTGTAGCTAGTCAGTGGCAATGGGGTCATAAATGCTGGGTGCAAATGTGACACCACATCCCTATCAGTGCTGATCTCCTCCTTGGCTGCCCGGCGGCTGCAGTCCTCTCCGGGCTACCTGACACTGTGGCGGGTGCTCAGTGGCATCTTTTCAGGTTAGTGCTTTGCAGAACATGGTCTCTCATTTTATAAATGTTGCTTACAGCAGTGATTTGTAGCTGTAGAGGTTCTGGCTGCTTCTTCTTGAAAGCATTTCTGCAAAGCTAAAGACAGACCCGAATCGGCGTTGGGATCTGTGAAGCAGTACCGCAGCACGGCATCATTTTCTTCTCACAGCATTTGGGAATGAGCAAAGTGGAGGGGAGGTGGGAACAGAGCGCCTTCAGGTGCACAGACTCCTCTAAACCCACAGATATGGGAAAGAGATGATTCAAGGGCAAGTCCTTAGCGAGAGGCTACTCTGCCGTGAGCGCTCTCTTTCAGGACACACAAGATGAACAAAGGCGAGGAAGGGAAAGAAAGGCACAGAAGCGAAGTAACCTGCCCACAAGCATAGCCAGCATCGAAGCCCAGGTCTTTGACCAATGCTTTCCCTTTGAGATGCCAACATCTCAAGACCTTTATCTTTTTGAGGCAGCAGATGCAATTTGGTCAGGCACCACTTACCGCAGTCCCAAATGGCAGGAAGAATTTGTTGTAAGGATCAGTACCCCGAGCTCATGTGAAAATAAAGGGCACCTGTGGGTGAGAGCCAGTCAGACTGTCTTCCACAGGGTATTTTTTCCATTATGCTGATTTTCTTCATATGACAAAATTTACAACATTATTTTTCCCTTAAGTGTGCCTGTCTGAAGCAGAGTCCAACCTCCTTCGGCTCATGCTGGAGGTCTACCAAGGAGAGACTGGTTTTGCGGAATAGCCAACAAGAGAAATGGGTTTCTGCCAGTGTTTGCAACTCCAGAAGGAGACTACACAGCTTCAGGAGGAGACTGGACTAATTCATGAAGCAGAAATTCATTGAGAGTCACTAGCTACACAGACACTACTTCTTGTTCAGTTCATGAGTTGCAAATTGCTGGGGGATGGAGTACCCAGGCAAGGATAACATGTATTTTCCTTGTGTTTATGCTCTTCCCTGGACATCCACTTTTGGCCACCATGAGGGCCAGGACACTGGATTAGCTGGACCTTTGGTCTGAGAACGTAGCTGCTGTTCCCAGGGTCCTGGTCTGCGTGTCCTGCAGAGTCTCTTGCCGACAGGTACATGGGGTACCCAGGGTGCTCAGACGGGACAGTTCTGTTCTGCCACAACTCAGGGATCCTCATCCTGCAAGTAGGAGTAGCAGCATCCCAGTGTCTGGTTCTTGCTTTGTGCACTGGACAACACCACGTGGGACAGTTTTCCTATAGGAGGGTTTGGTTTTTTCCTTCATTTAAATATAATACATGAGACGGCATGAGTAACGTTCTTCAAGACAGCCTCCATGCTGGTTGCAGAAGAAGTAGGGACTATTGTCTGCTTAAGTAGGGAAGATTTATGTTTCTCTGATATTGGACAAATCTACACAGTTTCTTCACAATTTCTTTCCTAAAGGACAAAGTTAACTTTAAAACAAACAGCAAAATAGCTCTAGTGGGATATTAAATTTCTACCAATATGAGAGAAATAAAACAGCTGTAACTGTAGCAATTTATTTTTGTGTTATTGTTATTTCCCTTTACTGTGTTAAGGCTTGTGTTCTGGGAACTGATTGCACCAATTTCCAGTGCTGTTACCTCTTGATGTTGTAAGTACCACGCTACAAGCAGATGATGAAGGACTTGTCTTTGCTATGAATATAATAGATGTGCTCTTGACTTTACTCCAGTTAAGATTCTCGTGAAGACAAGGCAATTTTTAGCTTTTGTACCTCTTCCCAGAGGCTTTTTCGCACAGCCCAAAAGAGACAAGCCTTCACCATCAGGCACCGAGGAGCATTAGCTATCCTAGTGTGACATACAGGTAAGACACGGCTCTGTATTTATTACTGCCATGTAGCTGGTCAAAGCTATAGCTAGGCTTATAGTGTATATGTGAAAACACAGTACATCACTCTAATGGAAGTGCCTTACTTCATGAAGATATCACAAAAAGTGGGCTGAGACTATGGACTCTTGACTGAACATGACTGTGTTTGGTGGCTTTAGAAGGCATGGGCCCTGGAGGACAGTTAAACATGCATTTTAGCTCTCATTTAGGGAAGGCTGTGTTGTCAAAACTCAGTGGTGGTCTGGTGTGCCCCTTTCCACTGGCTGGTTTAAGATGTCACTTTGTAAAAAGAAAATTGTTCAAAACTTGACCACTGTTTCAACACAGGTATAATCTGCTCCTTGACTTGGTAGCTTCCTCTGAAAACTAGGAACAGCTTTGTTTTCAATAAGATTTTATTTTGGGTTAACTAGCTCAGTTTAATAACACGTGCTCAACCAGGTGAAACCAAGGATGTGCACATGGAAACTCCAGAGTCAGAGTGTGACACCAAACTCCTAAACAGTCTAGGAAACAGAAGACTTTTTTTGACAGGAAAGATTGCTTTTGTTTGATACAAAAAAGGAGAACAGATGTGAAGTAAGGTTTCTGGGGGATCTCAGGGTCCTGTGCTGATTTTTTTCCCTTCCTTTTCCGCACGGAGGTCTCAGTCCCCGAGGAGATGGCCATAGCTGCCCACCCAAACTCCCCATCAAGCACAGCCAAACCAAATCAGGAAGAGGCTCATCCGAATGCTCTTCCAGATGACAGGCTCTGTTCTCTTCTAGGCAAACATTGGGAGTCTTGAAAATGGCCTAATTGGATGCAAACAGCCCCAGGGAGGACTCGCGGAGTTGTGCCAGCAGCTGAAGCAGGAGCTCATCTGCCCCAAAACCAATGCAGGTGATGGACACAGGCTCAAAAATGAGACCAACGGGGGAATGCAAAGCCCTTGGAGGGCCCCTGCAGCCCCCTCCTCAGCGACCGGGCTCTGCTGAGAGCCTCCCCACGTGGATAGAGACATGGGAGAGGATGGAGACACCCATGGGGGGCTCCCGCAATTGGACTCCCCCGAGGGTCCAGCATCTCGCTCTGCTTTTCCCTTTATATGAACCCGATCCTTCGCTGACAGCTCCTCGCTCAGCCACGCTGCAGCTGGCCGTGGGGGTTCCTGGCTTTGGGTTAGAAAGGTGTTAATACAGCAGAAAAAGGAAAGAAATGAGTATGGGTGGGAGGTTAAAGTCAAATTACAGTGTAAAATGAGACCCGTCCTGAGGGAAGTCACCCTCTGGAGGACACTAGCAGCAATGTGGGCAATGCTGACATTTCCCTTTCTCGCGTCTGGGCTCCTGCTGTGGACAAGCCCAAGTTGTTGGTCACAGTGTGAGGGCAACAGAGAATGATTTGTGTGTCATGCAGAAGGAGAGAGACAGTGATTAAACATCATCTTTATTGGCCATTTCCTCATGGGAAGTAAATCAGTGGCTTTTCTGACTTCATAGATTTATGCTAGTTCAAGGAAATCGATCCGATGTATTTATGTTACTTTCTGCTGGAGGTTGTGAGTTCTCCGCAGCAGGGACTGAAGGGACATCTCGTAACGCGGCTGCATGGTCAGGTCTCGACACACCAGGTCCGCGGCTGGTGGGTCCAGGTGGACATGCTGACTTTGTCCTTGGGGCTCTGCCGCCTTCCCTGGCGTCGCTGTCAGGTGCCACTGGTGGCACCAGGGGACACCTTTCATGGTCATGTTTCCTCCCATTTATCAGACATTTCCACACTGCTATCTTCCTTTCCTCACGGGTCTGTCATGCTGTTCGTCACTGCTTAATTAATTACTTCACCTAAGTGCTGAGCCTGCCCCTTTTCCACATGCTGTCAGCCGGGGGCATGTCTCCCTGCGGCAGAGCTGTGCTTTGCGGTGCCTTCTCCATCCCCAGTATAGGCCAAGTCAGAGGTACCACTTCTAATCCAACAAGGCTCTTCTGCCTGCCTCAATCACCTCCGATGCTGTGTTGTAAGCACGCCGCTCTGCCCCTTCCCAGCTAAATGTATACCTGTTTCGCACTTACCCATCAATTACAGCACAACTCAAGCACAGAAGTAGCTGGACTCGCTGCTTTTCAGGGTGCACATCTACTGCACCACTTTAAATCACAGCCTTGACTGTTTAGTTGCCTCTACAGAGTAGCCTGCAAAGAGCAGAAAGAGCAAGAATCTAAATTGCCAGTTTGTCTTATTCAAAGAGTGTTTTATAAGTGGATGTTTTCAGTGTTTTCTTGTCAGCAAGCGAGGGCTTTGGAGAACTCAAGCACTGCCATGTGACAGTAACACAAGTGGAACACCCAGCAATTTGCCTAATCGAGATTTCAGATCCTCCATCCTGATGCCCACTGCCAGGCGTGTGTAGCAAAGTTCAATGTCAGCTTCTCTGCAGAGGAACACTCAAGAAAGCAGAGATGTAGAAACCCAAAGCATGAAGAGGAGCCCAAAGCATGAAGACTAAGCTCATTAATCTCCCCATGTGGATGATCTGATTCAGAATTAGCTTCATGATGTTGCATTTACATTTCCCATTGACTTACCTGGAGAGCAGCCTTGAGATATTTACTGACCTTGAAAGTCCAGAATAAAGTTCATGAGCTTTTTCAGGATTCTTATCCAAAAAATGGCTTATTTTTAATACAGCACTCGTTTACTGTCATTTAAATTGAGAAGTTTTAACTAGCCTCAGGAATACAGTTTTTCCACCAGCCTTAACAGCTATTAGGATTGTCCTCACTTTGCTGGAAATCACTGTGGGTCTGGGGATGAGTTTTACTCTACCACGGATTCCCTGAATGAGCATGGCCCTGCACTGAATCCATGCCTCAGTTTCTCACTGAGGTAGTAGAGAGGATGCTCATATTCATCTAATGTTCTCCCTCATCATTTTTGAAAAGTAAAATCCTAAGGGCAGGAGCTGCCTGCTAATGTGCATTATAGTACCTGACCCAGTCTCTTAGGGGATGATGTATTTTAGTAGAATTAATTATTATTGATAGTTATTCTGTGATATTTCAGGTAAAGGTTTTACACAAGTGTTGCTGAAAACAGTCAGTTATGCTGGTTTTTTTCCCTTACTTTCAAAAAAAGGTGGATCAATTTTTATTATTGAGGAATTAAATCAGACAACTGTAAAGTAGTCTTTAATTCTATTTCATGTAAGCAATGTATTGATTTCAGATTAAGTAATAGTAACTGAAGATGTTTCTTTAAAATTGTTTGTCTTCCACATAAAACCTCGCACTAAGACATTTTATAAGATTAACTCTGGAATTGCAAAGTGTCGAGCTATTCGTCTTTCGCATGCCTTCTTACTTGTTCAGTGATATCATAGAATCACAGAACGGTTGGGGTTGGAAGGGACCTTTAAAGGTCATCTAGTCCAACCCCCTGCAATGAGCAGGGACATCTTCAACTAGACCAGGTTGCTCAGAGCCCCGTCCAACCTGACCTTGAATGTTTCCAGGGATGGGGCATCTACCACCTCTCCGGGCAACCTGTGCCAGTGTTTCACCATCCTCATCTTAAAAACTTTCTTCTATATGTATAGTATCATATCATATCATATCATATGTCTGCTTTAGCCCAAGTCCTTCATCTTTCAAAACTCTGGGGCAAAACCTGGAATTTCTCCACTGATGGCAGATCCATCCATCCTTGCTCTGAGCAGTGGCTGCAGGGATGGTTCCCCTGCACACTCAATGGCTTTATTCTCATTCCGATATGGGAAAAGCAGACCGGGAGCACAGTCTGGTCTCCAGACAGGCATGTTGTGTGTCCTGTGGCTGTGTCTGAAGTCAACTAAAGACATTGATGGTCTTTGATATGCTTTAGGTAGGGTTGAAGCCCATGGCCTTCTGGCGGCATCCTAAAGCTTTCTGGTTCTGGTGTTTTCATGCTGCAGAGAGGAGACTCTCCATGAGCTGTTTGAACTTGATCTCAGAGCTCCCTGTCTCAACTTCAGGGAGCAGCAACATTTTCATCCAGTATCTGGCTGCAGTTTGCTCCTCAGCCCTCATTAACAGCAGTCAAGTAATCATGTCATTCCTGTGGCGAACACCTCCTCCATTAATGTTATTTTCCTTAAACAGACGGTGCTTTAAATGCTGGCAGTATGCCTAATCACTCGCTGTAGAAATTAGGGCTGAGCCAGAAAGGTGCCACTTTAGACCCTCTACATGCCTCGTGCCCACTCCTTAATCCCAAGGGAGACACTTATTTACAGAAAGCCTCAAACTAATCATGTCCTAATGCTTCATTGCAGCTAGCCTTGCAGTGAGAGTCCACAGCGGCTCAGTCTGTTCAGCTTAACAAAAGAAAGGTTAAGAGTTGACTTGAACACAGTCCAGAGATACCTACATGGAAAGATTATTGTGAGATTCGCCTTAAATTCTGCAAAAAAAGGTAGGGGAAAAAACACCTATCAACAGCTGGAAGCTGAAGCTTGACAAAGAAATTCAGAGTAGAAACAGGACACACACAAACAGATGTTGCTCTTTTTTTTTAAGAGGTAATCAGCCATTGGAACAGCTTTTGTAGAATCATGGTAAATCATAAAGTTTTAAATTTTTTACTTGGCATTTATGTGCCACCCCTTAAAGACATCATACTGGTGAACCACAGGTTAGGATTTGGGTCGTGCCAGCACATGGTAACAAATACGTTTGATATAGATAATAGGCAAGACTGGCTGATCAGAGCCGTTTCTACCGACCTTAAAAATCAGTAAGTCACTGCGAAAGCAGGTCATTCTGCAGCGGGTTTTCTGAGAAGCGCTTGCACTTGAGGCACACATCCTTCTCACCCTGAGCACCACTTGTGCCAGCTCGGGAAGGTGCCGAGCACTGCCTCGACACGATGCCGTGCTGCACCAGTCCAGGAGCTGAGAGAGATTGGGCTTGGAGGCTGCTGTGCAAGGGCTCACTCGTTTGAAAGGATGTCTGCAGGGGGGTTTCAAACAGCTTATGTTAATTTTGTATCGCTTACTGAACATAACAAATCAGTGTCTGGCCTATGAGAAAGTACTGTGGTTGCAAGTCTTAGCATCACCCATTGGCTGTGCATTGGGCATGGGTGTTAATTGAGAGCTTCTTATGGATACCGTTCCCACGGTCCTATTACAAGAACATCTCCGTTTCCATTATATTAGCAGAAAAAGCTTTTTTGTAGTGAAGGCAAAACATATACATTCCCTTGAGGCATGTGCATTCCTCTTCTGTTGAGCTCCGGGAGAAATCTCAACCTTTGAAGACCTATGGACGTTAAAGGTGGAAAGAGCTACAAGACGACGTGGGGCATTAGCCTGCCAGGACAGGGCTACACGCCTCGGTCTCAGCTCTTCCTTCACATTCAGATGGACAGAGCGCTGCTTCTGCTGAGCAGTGGTGCTTGGCTGGCCCGCAGCTCCCCAGCTCTCACAGCCATACACACATAAGCACGGTGCCGATTCTGTAACAAACTGCTTCCCTTCGAGGAACGACCGTGAAAATGCAGAATAATGCATGGGGATTAGAGCCTGCCTCTGGGTTGTGGCACTTTGAGCATCGGATGTAAATTCATCTCGTGAAAGATATAGCTTTAGTTCACGGCTCCTGAGTACTTGGAGTCCCCTCTGTGATGGGCACGGAGTAAAGGGCTGAATAAGGGTAACCTCATTAAGAAACTGAGGGCCGGGGGAGGAGAGAAGAGGGGGAGAGGATCAGTAATGAACACCAATGAATTTTTCAGCCACCCACAGTGAGACAATGTTAGGGGCCACGTAATTCCCTCTGCATCATGCCGGTGACCCCTGCAGCTGCGGCAATATAGGTGCAGCTAGGACAGCCATGCGAGCCGGTTTTCCAAGGTGCGGCCTGTTTTTCCTGCCAGAAATCTTGTGCAGATGTCATGGAGAGCTCTAGGTATTTGTCCTCCTTTTTTGATTATTCTGTAGCTGCAGCTGTGTCGGAGTGAGTGAACACCTTCACGCTGCCTATGCAGGTGCACTCCCAAGTGTGTGTGTGGCTGGGATGCACTGGGACCTCCTGCACAAGGAGTGGTACAAGCCTGGTAAAGACTCGACTTTCCAGGAGCAGGCCACCTATAGCTGCCCACATGCAACACAAGGCACACTTCTCAGCTCCTGGGAAATCCCATATAGATGTGGTGACAGGGGCTGAGGGTACTTCCAATTCAAGCTTCCTGGAATGTTTCTTCCTTAGTCCACCTCAAAATTGCCTTTCACTTGTGATGCAGACAGGTTAGAGGAGCCCACCAACTGCCTGGGACTGACATGAAGCTGTAAATGATGGAAAAAGGGATCAACAGCCCACTTAGAGGCAACTGAAAATTGCATTTATGTCCTACCAATCCCAGGTGGGGCACTTGCTCTCCCTGCATGCTATTCAAAGCCATTTTTAGGTGGGAAGCACGAGAAAGTCTTGCCAGGAGCTGTGAAGAGCCAGTCATGGGCACACCGCACTGCCGCTGTCCCAGTGCCAGTGCAGCCCTCCAGGACCCTTCCAGCTGCTTCTGCCCAGAGCAGTACGGAGGCTGTCACAGCTTGTGCTGGGGACAAATGAGTCCTTGGCTGATCACAGGATCAAAGGTTTGCAGAGCCTGCAGGAAAGCAGTGAGCATTTCAAGGTCTGTAGTACATGGGGATCAGGATTTGGCCTTCATTCATTTTGGTGTCCAAAGCAGAAGGTAGACAGTCTCTCAGCTGGAGCCGTGGTGGTGTTTGGTGGTGTGTGTTTGTTTGTTAATGGGAAGCCAGCACATGGGGGATTGGTTCAGCCTCACTTTTGCCACGCTGGGAGGATGTTTTGTGCAGCCAGAGGTGGATTTTATTATGAAGGGCAGGCATGTAGCTCCATGTCATGGTTTAACCCGGCAGGCAGCCAAACCCCACGTAGCCGATCGCTCACTCCCCCCCACCCAGCGGGACAGGGAGAGAATCGGAAGGTTAAGAGTGAGAAAAACTCATGGGTTGAGATAAAGACAGTTTAATAGAACAGAAAAGGGAAAATAATAATAATAATAATACTAATAACAATAATGATAATGATAGAATGAACAAAATGAGTGATGCACAATGCAATTGCTCACCACCCGCGCTGACCGATAACCAAGTAGCGATCGCTACTTCCTGTACCACGCCTACCATTCATATATGAGCATGACGTCACATGGCATGGAATACGCCGTTGGCCAGCTGGGCCAGTTGTCCCGGCTATGCTCCCTCCCAGGCTGTGCTTAGTAGAGCATGGAAGCTGTCCTTGACTAGCAGGGTACTTAGCAACAACTGAAACCATCAGTGTGTTATCAACATTCTTCGCATACTAAATCCAAAACACAGCACTAAGAAGAAATTTAACTCTATCCCAGCCGAAACCAGGACACTCCACAATGCTTGAAAAAACACCATCCCTGAAGCTGGCACAACGACACGATGCTTCACTCTGCCTGCCTCCTGCCTGCCTTCGGTCCTGTGTACAGGCAGCAGCTGGGACATCCCGGCTGCATCCCTGGCCACGCAGGGCAGCGTGGGGAGGGACGTGCCCTGCACGGCATGGTGACTGCATGCAGTAACACCAAAATGCTCAAATAACGCAGTGAAGAAGGTTGAGGGATCTGTTCCAAGATGCAGCGTGATAGGACAGCATATTCTTATAGCAGCCAGACTCATACGTTACCAGCATGAGTGATATTTCTCATGCTAATGTTCACAACTGCTTTAGGCACTCATAAGTGATGCTATACGTAGCTATGGCTAGTGAGACTTTCTTTATCTTTGAGCTAAGCTGCATACTTATGGCTTTCAACTTATTGGAGCATCATAGACTGGGAGGGACCTGGAAAAATTATGTAGTGTAGGGCTAATGATCTGCCGTCGCCCCTGCAGTCTGTGTTTCAGCCTTTATCCATTCCATCTGTCTCAGACCACACCACTGCTGGGTACTGCCTGACCACTTGATACCCAGCTAAAAGCCCCACTTAGGTTCAGATCTCTCTTTCCAGTCTTTAATTCCTCAAAACCATTTTTTTGGGAGCAAGGCCCCATTATAATTTCATTCTAAAGCTCTTTTTAACTTGCCAGGACACCTGAAAAAGATCTTGAGCCCCACACTAAAGAATATAGCACTGTTGCTGATAATGTCAACTTATATACCTTTTCCAGGTGAAGTATTTTGGACTGATTGCAATCTGTTTCATTCCCGTACACCTTTGGGATACAACATCACGGTAGCTGAGCAACTCTTCATCCTGGAAATCAGCTGAAATAGTCTTTTTTCTGACACACTTGTACTTATCCTCTGTGAGAATTAGTCTAATCAGAGGAAAATAAGAAAGTTAGAAAGACATTCAGGTTGCTCTGTCAGCATCATTTCAGACCGTTCCAAAGCCCAGTGGTACGTGGATTCAGCGATGTGTCCTGATCAGGCTGGGCAGAGAGCATCACCCTCTCCCTAATCTCTCTCCATCCTTTCAGAGTGTGTCCATTCCCTATCTCCATCCTAATTTCCTGGTTCATGTCAAGACTACTAAGGTCTGGTTTTCGACAACCGCTTATGCACATGGGAGTGATAGTACTCCCTTTGGTTTCCCGATGGACAGTTCAGTTGCATTAATCATTTGCACAGTAAATGTTTATAAGCTCAGTATACCATGACGGAGAGCGTCCCAAATAACGTGATCTCCGCTGCCTTTCTTATGAAAGGAGGTCTATTTAAAAGCCTTGGAAAATCTTTTCCATACATTAAGCCTGAATCTTCCACTTCCGTTTTTCATCTCCCAGCTCCTAAGTTAAGAACATTTTCATCCTCCTTCAGCTTTGCTGAACCAGAAAAACCCTTATAGCACTTCCCTCTGTCGTGATGGATGTTTCATGTACACAGAGTCAGAAGAATCCTGGAGCTCTACAAAACCCACTTCTTGGTAGCTGTCTGCAATGGCTTGGTCTTGCAAAGAGCAGTATTTGTTTGGTCCACAGACACAGCTGTACCCAGCATGAGTGTTGCTTTAAATAAAGTACAGGGAAAGGGCAGTCCTGCCTTGACAGAGCCACAGGGGTCCTGATCTGGGAGCAGATTGGGTTTTATTGGCATTTATTATTTACTTTACGTTGGTGCCCTGAGATGATTCTGGGCTTGGTACTCCACAGGGAGATAATATTAGACAGAGGCTGTCTGTAGAGTTTCCCAGCCTGTTTAAATGATGATACAACAAGCAATTTGGACAGTAAGGAGGGGAGACGTTTTAGGTGCTGGCAGTCACTGGTATCATTGCTCTGCAGCAGAGAATGTAAAGTCCTCTTCGTAGCCTGAATAATGTAGGTATAAAAAAAGGAGTTGCTAATACTTTCCATGCTCATAAACGTGTAAGTT
Source organism: Fulmarus glacialis (assembly GCF_000690835.1). Lineage (NCBI taxonomy): Eukaryota > Metazoa > Chordata > Aves > Procellariiformes > Procellariidae > Fulmarus > Fulmarus glacialis. Next base: position 10,705 of record NW_009194771.1, on the reverse strand, counting down.
GTAATGAAGCCATAAAAATTGTAACAGTGCAAGGCACGCTTTCTGGGAAGGATGAAATCAGATAAAATGGCAATTCAATTAACTCTCCAGATGAGGAATGAGTCTAGTGAGAAAAATCAACCTATCACTGGACTGGTGCATTTCAAAAGGCAAGACAGGCGTAAACAGTCTAAAGCAATGTTTTATTTATATTCTCACAAATCTCTGAAAAAAGCAATATGTTTCACTGAAATTAGTAAGTAAGGTGAAAAGAAGGTGAGAGCTCTGATTAAATTAATTAGTTCACTGGAATGAGTGCTGGGTCCCAAGTGCTGCTCTGAAAACCTGTTTGTATCCTTCTGGTACAAACCATGGGACAGGGAGGACCTGAAAACTAGGACTCTTCCGAAAAGCAACATCTGTGATGGGACCTATTTCTGAACTGCCCGTTAGCCTACTGTGATTAAGAGACTGCCCCAGGAGGACATTAAGTGACTTTTAAAAGCTAGGCTGATGTCAGAAATAGTTTACGTTTGCATTCACTCATTTCTACACTTTCTCAGTGTAACTGCATTTCCGATTTTGTATTCCAGGACTTTACCCTTTTGCATCACAAAAAATAACATGTGCGGCTTTCCTTTGAAATTGCATAGTTTTTTAAAGCTGTTCAGGTGAAGCTGACGGGGAAAGAAGGAAGATGCGTTTTCTGAGCCCATGTATCCAAACCTCATTACAAATCTAATGCAACCCAACCCCAAGGTGTGGTCCAAAAGTGAATTTGGGCTGATACTGCTGAGTGCCAAGAATAAGGAAAGAAATCTTCCTCGCCAGCCTTTCAGTGCCTCTTTGGGTAGGGACATCCATGGAAAGTTTATTTACATCTGCAGGACTAAAGCCCTGGGAAAAGCTAAGCAGGAGGAAATGGGATGAAATGAGTAAAGGATTTTTACCAATTAGGACCTCAGCAGGTGGCCTGCAAGCACGAGCCAGGTCAGTAACTTTGCTGTGACACAAAACACATGGACTTGACCCAATACAATATCATCTATGCTAACAAAGGCAGCAATTTCTTAAAAAATATGATTCTCCTAGAAATATGTTCTTTCTGATTTGCTTTTGGGCGCAGAGGCAGGTGGCTATGTGTGCCTTTCCCCCTGCCTCCTGAAATAAAACTTTTTTGGGGGCAGGTCAGGGTTGCAGAACAGAACGAGTCCTTCTGTGGGCTCCTGGTGAACTCCCTTCCTCGCCTTGTCCTGCTCTCCTCCTCCTCTCCCAGCACCTGCTGCTGGTGGTGGAGATCAGCAGGCTCCTTCGCTCTTTGAGATTTGTGTGCTCTTCTGGAGAGAGGCATCAGCTTGAATAGAAAGCTAATAAGTGCTTATGATATTGATTATCACGGTGGGATTAAACTAACCCTCTGAGGGATCAATTCACTATTGTTAACTTCCTAGTTCTTGACAGATTGACAGTGTCTGATCCCAGGTAAAGTGATAATCCAATCTGGGAGTTCTAGCTATTTCCCCTGGAAGCTTCTCACTCCTCCCTTCACTCTAATTTCCTCGCCTTCACCCAAGGTTGACTGCAATGTTCCCCTCCATGGGCTGGGGTCATTCAGAGGTATGAATCTAAACAAGGAAATGCAAATGTTAAATACAACGTAATGAAAGTCATGAGGAAAGAGCATGAGGAAAGAAACCCCTTCGCTGAGGCTGCTAAAGAGATGCTTTAATTCAATACCGGTAAAAGAAGCTTTGTTTAAACAAGTGTGCTAAGTCCAGCAAGTTCTGCAAGGAGGCTGTGTTTTCCTTTTCCTCCGCTGTGTAAACATAGATTCCTTTGGAATATTTATGTGCAATAACGGCTGCCCTTTGGGCGGTGCCCCAATATGTGAAACCTCTGCGATGCGGCTTGCTCCAGCGCTGCTGGAGCACAAGGAAACGTCACAAGATAAATGTGAAGTGCCAGGACCCGGGCACTAATTGTTGCGTTAACTGAAAGGGAGCTGATGAGTCCTATGGAAAACTGTTTAAAACATGTCCCTCTGAAAGGTAACAAACCTCCTATGACAGATGCAGAGGCACAGCCAGATGCTCAGAGTTTTTCTTGCCGCTTTTTCCCATCTGCCCGCTCCATCCCAAAGGACCTTCACTCCTGTTTTTGCTGCAGTTTTGTGAGTCATTCGCTCTGGATCCAGGTGCCGTGAAGAAGCACACCTTGTAGCTGGCTGGCACGGCGCTGGCAGGCGCGGGGAAGTCCGACGGGACACAGTGACCGGGCTGCAACCTCCCACGGCAGAAGGTTGCCCACTGCCACATGCAGGATCAGACTCCCATCAGGTGAGGCTGCTGGCAGATGTCGGAGATGCAAACCTCTTTCAGTAATCTCATCTCAGAGGTGGCGTCATCACAGACTGTTGCTGTTGTGCTTCCAGCGGTAAAGTGGTGCCACGTGTTTTTGGAGGTCAGAGGAACCCCTGATGGTCCAGCTCCTCTCTGCTCACTTCTGTCATTTCTTCTCCTGTCTCATGGACCTGATGGTCCTCCTTCAAAGGCTTCTCACGGTTTCTCACTACTACTGAATCTCTCCTGATGCAAATTGGTCCCGTTCACCATCAGGGTGGCCCGAGGGGTCATGCCACCCTGGGACATGAGTGCAGGGACTCCTTAGTAATAGCAGAGCTGTCATTTTCACAGAAAAGATATCTACTGTCAGGAAAGAGGGGCCACCAAGTGCCCGCTGAGGAAATTTCCCATATTCCCAATCCTTCCACTGGCTCTTAGGATGAGGAAGATGTAAATCCTAGATGAAAATTCATTAGGGTCTTCCAACAAATCTGAACTAATGGGATTAATTAATCTTGTTGTTCTATAAAGCAGGTTATTTAAAGTGATGATGAAAAGTGTAGTGACAAAATCACTTGCTATAGATGGCATTACAAAAAGTACAGCAATACCAAGTGATTAAACAGCTCTTTCTACAGCCTTCATAATTCTGTCTTTTCATTGAGTCTTCTGTTTGGGTTCATACGTTTTATTTCCCTTGAAATCTTTGCACTCTGCAAAGTTTGATTAGAGAATTGAGACAAGCTATTGTGCCACGTCTCAGTGTGCAATTACCAACTCATCTGGTCCCTGGGAGCTCGTGGGGCAGTGAGTGGGTGTCAGCCTACCCTCACAATAGTACTGTTCATGTTCACGACAATGACAAAACTAATGAGCAGGTTCAGGTTGTTTAAGTCATTCTCTAAGGGCTAATTGGCTTTGCCCTCAACGTGGCTGCAGAAGAGACTAAGACTTTCCAAAGCCATTTATTGCCTTACTCCGATGAGTACACCGCAGCTAAGACGGTGGTGGTTGCTCAGTCTGGCTGTGAAGAAGCTCCCTATAATGTCTAACAAGTGCATCAGAGGTGGTGTTACCTTCACTGCAGAGAAAAGCCATCCGTACCCTTCTCCAAGCAGGGTCAGGCTGAACAGGCAATAAGCCAAATTTCCCTTCAAAATTCCCCTTCAGCTGGGGAGTGGGAGTTGGAGGGGCTGGTCCCAAGTGCTAGGAGGGACCAGCTATTTATTTTGAACCCTGCTGATTGTGGTCTCCTGGAAATAAGCTGGATATGAGACTCAGAGTTTCGGCCAGAGCAGGGGTACAACATTCTGGAGAGGTAGGGACAACTGAATTTTTTTGTTTCAAGATGATGGCCAAGTCAGGAGTGAAGGTTGAACAGAGAGCTGGAGAGGGGGTAAGGTGAGCTTGCTGCTTCTGGACAGGTCAGAGAGGTGGGAAAGCAACTGAGGAGAGGAGCCAACTCTCAGATCATGAACACCAAAGTCATGGGTTGGTCAGTAAGCTCTGCACTTGCTTTGCTTAATGCTGTGAGAAAAGGTCACTGGGGTCTTTCGGTAGACAGATGCCACCCAGCTATGATGGAGTTGAAGTGGGAAGATGAATTTCACTGGGACCACAGTTTTCTGTGAGTAAGGGGAGTGATCCACGTCGATGTGTATGGCTTTTGGAGACCTTTCCCGGCAGTATGACTGCCAGAGACACAAGCAGATAGATGTGGAATAATTTAAAAGTTTATCAAACTTGGCTGAACTAGAACATCCCGCATCTTTGCTTAGAAAGCTCATGAAATTCAAGCAACCAATTAGTATCACAGTTATGCAGCAGGAGCTGACGAGCCATTCAATAAACGAGAGATCCTTGCAGTACATGAAGTCAAAGGCAAAGACACTTCACACGCAAGCAAAGCTAGAGCTTGAGGCAGTCCCACAGCAAGAGAGGAATTCTCAAGTTTTGCATTAATTGGATTTTTAATGGTTTTCAAAACTGACTTGATCTGTGAAGTACTCAATAATTACAGAAGATTAAGGTGACACTTTGAAAAATGGGTGGAACAAGAACATGAATGAAGCAAACCTTGCTTTGGCCTAATTACAGATAAACAACAGATAATGCGGACTTGATAATCCTCCAGAATAAATAAACAGGAGAAACAGGCTCTACAAATCATGTTTCATGCTGGTAAATAACCTTTTAATATTGGTATTTGCTAGCACTTACCTCCATGTGATGACAACGGCCAGAGATTGCCCTGCACTGCCCACTGCCCTGCACTGCTGAATGAACAAATCCACCATAATTCACTTTAGCCACACTATTTCCAAGAAGAGACAAAATTGTCAGTCTTCCTTCCACAAAGGTAGGCTTTTGCATGAGGAAAATGTAGCACTTCGCTTCCTTGTGAAGGAATATATATGCAATAGCTGCTGTCTATGCAGTGGTGTCATGTAGGACACCAAGGACCCTTGCACTAGCAAAACTAGTTAAGCCTATGAAAACTTTTGTGCAAAATATTTACACTACTGCCACAGTTAAATGTGCAAGCTGTCAGATTGTATCCACACACATGCCTAATTATCCATTACGCATGCAATTACATGATTTTAATGTGTTCTCATCATAATTACAGCAGCAAATTAGGGGGCATAATTGCACATGCAAATGTGCATGCCTGGCTTTTTTCTTTCTTTTCTTCTGTAAGATGTTAGGATCATCAAAAAATAAAGAAAGGTCAGGGTTAAATTTCACTACCTGTTTTTTTTAGGAGCATTTAAAATATCAATAAGCAACTCTTAAATATCGAAAAGGGTGGCTTCAGCCCTTGGTCTGGAACCAAGCACACAATAGAGCAAATGTCTGAAGATTGTGCAAGTTTCTACTGCTGATGGTTATCCCAAACTAGCTATCCCAGCTGACGGTTTATTTTGTGCACCTGCTCTTCTGTTGTTTTTTCTTAATAACCTTTGCTTCTGTTTTTGTTTTACCTGGTGCTCAGAATGTGATTATGAAAAGCCTGTACATACCAATGGGACCGTTTCTCTCTGTCCTCCTGGCAGCTGGATCCCAATCTGCAGTCCTGGTTCTGAGAGATGACCTTTTAAAATCTTCTTGTCTAAAGGTTCCTGTGTTTTGCCTTAATTCTGTTTCAGATCCTAGAATAGTAATTTTCCAGATTAAACTCAGGTTACTGGCTGCTGGGCAGTTTTAGAAGTGCATATTGAAATCTCATTCTGTGGATTTTTTCAGGTCTGGGAGCTGGAACAACAATAAAAAATAAAGTTTGGGAAAAAGAAAAAGGTAACATGAAAGCAGAAGTAGTGCCTGACTCCATCCGAGCTTGCCTGGTCAAATACAAGGTACATCCTCAACCCCTCCTGGGGAAGCTCAGTGAAATTGCTATCCTGCTGACTGAGAAGAGAACAAATAGTAACAAAAGCATCCTCCGTATTTCTCAGTTTGGAGGGCTTGGTGGGACACATCTCCTGTGCTCATTCACACCCTCACAGCAAGGCAGCTGTGAAGCTGGAGCTTTTCTTTTCAGAATGAAAGAAGTACAGAAGTGACTTTCTGCATCGTAAAGGCTTCTGGTGCACTCTGATATAATTCATAGTGAAAGGAAATATATGTATTTCTTAAACCCTGAGATGGTCCCTTTTCCTTTCCTTAGGCATCTGATAGAGTCCGGCTGTTATGGCAGCAATGATACTTTCATACATTCATCTCCCCAGCGTGGCTTGAAAGCAGCAGATAATTGTTGTGCTTTAGGAATAAGTTTCTAGCCAGGGTTTTGGAGCCAAGCTACAAGAAATAAAGGGAACATTTGATAAAAGTTTTCCTATCCTGGTTACACCTTGGGACCGGCCAAAAATGTCGTCTGACACTTCAAAAAGAACAAAAAAGAAGCTTAGAATTGCCAGCTCTCCCCTGGAGAAATCAATGAGGAATGCTTCCTTTCAGGCATACCCTGATTAACCAAAAATGCATTTCACTTGAGTCATGAGTTACATCACCGGGCTTCAATAGCATCCACTTGCTCCATGTACCGTGTGCTGGTAGATGCATGGACTCCACTGCTCTATAACTGACGTCCTTTGCAGAGGAAACTATCTACAGAGGGTTTTCGTCAGTGGTTTCACATTACGATTGCCTGTGCAGTCTTGGAGGTGTCTTCATCATGGTTTCCAAATTAGGATGTGATGCAGTGAACCCTAAAATTGGCGGAGGAGAGGAAGGGTGTACGTGTGCTTGGTCTAAGCACCTGATGGCTGAGTCTTCCACCTTGGTTAGGCACAACGGCATGTCTCTGCAGGAAGACAGTGATGTCTCACAAACCATAGGTCCCACGGACTTGTGGTCCAGTGGGTACTTGTGATGATATGAAACACACGAAGCATGGGCAGACTGGAAAAGAAATTTTAAAAATATAAGCATGCTATAAATTATAACACAGAAGGGAACATAGCATCATTACTTTAAACACAGAAAGGTAATTTACTATCCCATCAGTACTTTTTTTTCCCCTTTTCCTGAATAGAAATCTAACCCTAGAGCTGCCGTACAGCCAGCCTCCCTGCCGTCTTGTAAGGCCTGATAGGAAGGAAAACCCCACATGAAGACTGAATAGTAAATGTTGCTGCTCCATGCAATACTCAATTTGCACTGAAAAAGTGAGGGAAGGGGCTGGAAATGCAACGCCGAGACAGAGGAGGGTCCATGCCAGGGTCCAGAGCATGGGGCCATGTGCCAGCACTGCTGGGGAGCTGCACTGGGGAGCGTGTCCTGCCAGGGGCTGTCCGGGGACAACGCGGGGCACAACCTAGGTTTCAAAAAGTTTTCTCTTTTAGACGGGAAAATCCCGGTCTTGCAGTGGAGCAGAGCAGAGCTGCTCCAGAGGGGCCTCCAGACCTGGCATGCCTTTTCGGGGCTCCTTTTAGATTGCAGCTATGTGAAACACCTTTGCATCCGCTAAAATCCTAATTGTGGGTGTCCCTTCTCTGGGACGCCACAGGTCTCATCTCTCAAATGGATGTGTTTCTCCTCCTTTTGATTCTCGGTTTCAGATTTTTTTTTTTTAAAAGAAGACCTTTTCTACAGCAGCCGCAGTGCTGAGCGTACACCTTTATATCTGTGCTTCTGAAGTCCTTTCTGACAGCAATGTGAGTCGCTTTCCCACTAATTAGAGAATCATAATGCCATAATTACTTTTCTTATCCCCATAAGCATCTCTTTATGCAGAAAAGAGATGTCTCCATGTATTGTTGTGTGTAAGACAGCGCCTGGGGAGCTCCCTGCCCTGCCAGGGCTCCCGTTCGCTCCGGGCTGCTTCTGTTGGAACACTGGGGTATGAATGTTCAAGCTTCATGGACTGAGGTTCACCTACAGGACCCATTTGGGGTCCTCCTGGTAAGGAGGATAATGCAAACTCTTTTGTGGGCTTGAGAGAAGGGTGATGCTGCTTTCTGCTAGGTTTTCGTATTCCATCGGTTTCAGTTGATTGTAGATTTTATTCTTGAGCTGTGCAGTAGGGACTTGACGAGGCTGGTGCCATTTCCTATATACTTGACCAAAAACTCTTAACAAGTTGTTAGTGACATTTGTAAGTAAATATTACCCTGCAGGTGGATACAGCCAGTTTTACCTAAATAACTGAAGCCACGCTAGACAGAGAGCTCAGGCATGCACAAGGATCAGAACACTTAGTGAATGACATTTAGAATCCCGGATGGAGCAGGGTTTATTGCAGAGCTAATTTTAGTGCTGCTGCAGCTGAAGCAAGCAGGCAGCGCAGCCAGAGCCCAGAGCCCAGAGCCCGGCCGCTCTCCCGGCCACGGGGCGGGAGGATTTTGGGGGGCAAGGCTGCCTGTCGGGTGCTCTTGAAAGTATTTTATTGTTAGATTTATTACCACACTTTCCTGTGCAACACAATGCATTTCTCTGGCTCATTGTAGAGAGTCCCAGCCCTCACTCTGTGCTGGATTTTAGTCTTATGAGCAGCAGACTTTTCCAATCTACAGATGTGTCACCAGCTGGAAACATCTGAGACTATTTGTTGATAAGGTTTGGAAAGGGCTGAGCCATCTTTTTTCACCATTCCTGGCAAGAGCAGGCAACCTCACCTGTACAGCAGGTTCATGCTAAAATAAGTAAGTAAATAAGCTGAGATATCAGCTTATAACATCCAGTGTTATACTGCAAATCTTATTTAAATGCATTTATTCGTTACATTTAAATATAAGTAAAAGCAAGAAAGAGAAAAAAAAATGACATCATAAATACAGTGGTTTTGTCATGTTTTCTGTGCTTCAGATGTTTGTTTTACTGCAGAACTTCATGGGAAGCTTGCTGCAAGCTGTCAGGGAATTGCCAGCAATTATTTCTCTGGTATTTGCTTAAACAGCCCTGAGATTTAACATTGTCTGATGCCTTCTGAAATGCCCTGGGAAGACAGAAATCAGATCTGTGATTATGCCCAGAGATAAATCTTATTTTCCAGAAGACGGGGAGATAATGCCACTCACTCCTGCCAGCAGCAGGAGAGCGCAGCGGCAAGAGACCTTCTCCAGCAGCCACGTCGTCCACGTCAGGAAAACTTTGCAGGTGGGGCTGCAGGTGACAGCCTGAAAGGAATGAAGAGATCTGGAAAAAATGAAAAAAAAAACGGAAAAAACACCGGTGGGGCACTTACTTATTCCATCAATATCCCCCTAAGGGGTTTCTTCCTTCCTTCCCCAGAGGCATCTGGCCCACTGGTCTGATAAAACTGTTCCCACATTGCAGCTTGGGGAGATCTGACCTTGCTTAGGGACCTCTGGAAATTTTTCTGCATCATTTGCAGAGACCCTGGGGCAACGTTACAGTTTTGAAACTGTGCAAGCATGCGCATGCACACAAAATATAGTGTTTTGGGGAACTTCCCAAGTTGATCTCTGCAGATGGAAATGACTTCAGATGAACTGATGTTTAGAGCTGATGCTGAGAAAGAAATCAAAAAGCCTGAAATAGCAGTACCATGCATGTAACACATATATAATTGTAAATAACTTCCTGAGCTTTTCTCACTCTCCTAATCGAACTTTTTGAGATACATATAATGATGAATTTTACTGCCACTGCTTTTGCTTAACAATGGAGGGCAGGAGGGTAGGAAACTTTGCATGTATGTGCTGAAATGGAGCTCTCTCTTTTTCCATAGTTAGGGGATTTTTGAATTTTTTTTTTTTAAGTATTATTAGTATAAATAGAATAGGTATTAATAGTTAATTTTAGATTATTTTAAACTGATTATTTAATTTAGACTTAGAGTATTTAAGCATTTAGAGTATTTAAGATATCGTGCCAATACAACTGGGGGGAAGTGAGCTGGATTGCATCGTTCCGAGCAACCATCTGCGGAGGAGGCAGCTATGGGCACTGGCAGCATAATAGCCTGAATGCACACAGCTGGACTTTGAATTATACTTAAATAGTAATAACTTAATTGTATTATATTGTACATTTTTTAAATACATTTTTACTTGTAATTGAACAGATGTAATTTCTGTCCCCACAACCATAGCCTGCCACGTCAATATTTTGGAGCATTAACATAAAAAAACCCAATAACTGCACACAGATTTGAGATTTTGTTAGTGACCTGAGTTTTATACTTTCTGCAATAAATTAGAGCCAATCCAGAAAGCACATATTTATTACTGTCCTTAGAACCATTAGTAGTTCTTCACTCCATAAAAGATTATAACTCTAAGCCCAGGAAGTGGTTTAAGATCACAACAGGTGATTTACTGGGTTAGGAGGGAGGAAAACAATGTCTGGGAGGGAAAAAGCTCAGCGAGATGCTCTCACTGAGGTCTGTTCTACCTGGAGTAAGAAGCGTACTGGGAGATTTAGCCTTTATAATTCAAAACAGATTATTGGCATTTTGTGACATGAACCTCATCATGAATAAATGAGCTCTGAAAATGGATTCTGTTCAACACATTTCCAAAAACCAATCACACATGAAATTGGTGGTGCTCACACGACACCCAGGAAAGCACAGTCGAATGTATGCTTTGATACAGACCTGCATGGCAAAATTTGCAGTTAACTTTCACAGTCTGCAGGGTTTTTAGCTTTGGTTGGAGGGCTGAAGTCAAATCAACATTTCTTGTTGGTCTTCCTACCGCAGTGGCCCAATCAACATTTGTCAGTGAACCTGGCAGGGTACATGTGGCACATCAGTACGGTCCTGTTCATCATAGAATCATAGAATCGTTTAGGTTGGAAAAGACCTTTAAGATCATCGAGTCCAACCATTAACCTAGCACTGCCAAGTCCACCACCAAACCATCTCCCTAAGCACCACATCTACACGTCTTTTAAATACTTCCAGGGATGGTGACTCC
>NW_009194770.1:0-3074 GCF_000690835.1 Fulmarus glacialis | reverse complement strand
CTGCACCCCCATGGAGTGTACCCCCCCCCCAAAGACCTCCCTTGACCAATTCCTTTGGAAGTCCCCAGCTCTACTCCCAACTGTACCCCCTCCGGCTGTCCCCATCCCTGGCTGTATCTCCAACTGTTCCTCCTCCGGTTGTACCCATTCCCTGGCTGGATCCCCAACTGTTCCTCCTCTGGTTGTCCTCATCCCTGGCTGGATCTCCAACTGTTCCTCCTCCAGTTGTACCCATCCCCTGGTTGTATCTCCAACCGTTCCTCCTCCGGTTGTCCCCATCCCTGGCTGTATCTCCAACTGTTCCTCCTCTGGCTGTCCCACCCCCTGGTTGTCCCCACTCCGCCTGTACCCCCAAACACCCCACCAGCCCCATACCTGACAGACGAAAGGGAAAAGCCCTGGCCCGATGTGGTACCCGTCAAGTCCCAGGGGGAAGACGGCAGCGAGCGCCAGCGTGCAGCCCACAGCCGTCATGTTGTTCAGGTACGGCTGTGAGTTCTGGATGTACCTGGGGGAGGGTTGTTGAGAAGACGGGGTGTCACCCAGCCACCGTGCTCAGCTGTCGGTGGTGCATGACGTTCAGCTAACCCAAGGGGATGCGAGAAATGGGGACACGAAGTGAGATAACGGGAAACCACGTGCTACAACCAGACCCTTGATATCACCCGAAGCTCCTACGCAGCGAGACGGGCAACTGGGATATCTACTAAGAACAACGTTTTGTCACTGTCATCTTCTGTAGGAGGACACGAGAGCGTATAATCCCTTTTTTTCCCTCTGGGTGTTGCTAACCACGCGCTGCTGAGCTTTTTTTTAGCAGCTATGGAAAAGGAAAGGTGTGATATTTCCCCAAAACACCGGGAAAACGGGGAGGATCACTGACCGGACATGCCCGTTGTAGATGTTGAAGGCCAGGCAGATGATGGCCAGGAGGATGCCCAATGAGGCCAGCACCGAGACGGAGATGAAGAGCTTCTGGGACAGGAATCGGAAGGTGGTGATGACCTTGGTGTAGTCAGCTGGTGGGGCACCTCCTGCAGAGCCCATGGCACAATTAGGGGGTGTCTTCCCAACCCTTCCCCATGGCAGGGACACCCCGCCTCCCGCTCACACCCCCACATGCGGTGCTGCTCACCAATCCACTTGTCGTTGTTGTACCAGGACAGGTTGTCCTTGGTGCTGTCGTAGTAGCCGATCTTCTTGTAGACACCTCCTGCAAGGGCAACGGAGATGGGTCAGGTGTCAGGAGTGACACCCCTCCAGCGTTTGTGCACAACCCCACAGGATCACGGACTGGTTGGGGGTTGGAAGGCAGCTCTGGGGGTCATCTGGTCCAATCTTCAAGCAGGACCACCCAGAGCCCATTGTCCATGACCATGTCCATGTGGCATTTGGATGTCTCCAAGGATGGAGACCCCACCACTTCTCTGGGCACCTTTTGCCAGTGCTTGGTCATCTGCACTGTGAAAAAGTGGTTCGTGATGTCCAGCTGGAGCCTGCTGTGCTCCAGTCCCTTCGTCATCTTCATGGCCCTTCGCTGAATGCTCTCCAGTAGCTCTCTTGTACTGGGAAGCCCAGTACTGGCCCCATATCTCCAGGTGTGGCCTCACTGGTGCTGAGCAGAGGGGAAGGATCACCTCCTCGACCAGCTCCACCACTCCTCCTAATGCAGCCCAGGACACTGTTGGCCACCTTTGCCACATGGTCAACTTGGTGTCCACCAGGACCTCCAGGGCCTTCTCTGCAAAGCTGGTTGACCCCCAGCCTGGGGTTGTTCCTGGAGCACTTCCCCTTGTTGAACCTCATGAAGTTCCTCTCAGCCCATTTCTCCTACATTGTCGAGGTTCTTCTAGATGGTTCTTCAACCCTCTGGCATCTCAGCTGCTCTTCGCAGTTTGGTGTCATCAGCAAACTAGCCGAGGGTACTCTCTATCCCATCATCCATGATGAAGATGTTGAACAGGACTGGACCCAATATCGACCCCTGGGGTGCACTGGTGGTGACTGGCCTCCAACTGGACCTCCGTTCAGTCAGTTTTCAGTCCACCCCTCTGCCTGCTCATCCAGCCCAGACTTCACCATCTTCTCTATGAGGATCTTCTGAGAGACAACAACGTTGAAAGCCTTCCTGAAGCAAGGTAGACAACGTCCACTGCTCTCCCCTCATCTACCAAGCCAGTAGAAGGTGGTCAAGTTGGTCAAGCATGACTTCTCCTCGGTGAATCCATACGGGCTCCTCTTGATGACTTTCTTGTCCCAAGCTCCTTGCTTGTCCCCCAAACCTCCTCCATCTCTGGACCTGCCTCTGTCACACGCAAGGGCAGTTGTGTGTTGGTGAGGACACACGTCCTGTTGGACACGTGACCAACGAGAAGGGGGTTGTCCCATGTGCGTTGCCACCCCTTGAGAGGTTATGCAGTGGTGGGACTTGTTGGAATGTGTGTCTTGGAGCGGTTGTGTGCTGTTGTTGTGCGGACAACATGGCCACAACGCCGGGTTGCGGCTGTTGTGCATGAAGAGGTGTTGCGGGGTGCTGGGTGGTGGTCACCACGTGCAATATGGTGACAGTGTCACCCTGATATGGCTTCTGCCTGTCCTCGCTCACCTTGTAGCTGCTCAATGAGTGTCCAGGCCATACGGGAGCCGCTGGCGTCAAAGACAACGTGTCCCTGTGGGGTGGAATGGAGATGGGTGTTGGGGACCTGTCAGGTGGCAGGACCACGTCCCCAGAGGGGTGTTGGGAGAACGTTTTCTCTGGGAGTTTTGGGGTGGCTCACGAGGGCACCCTTGACAGATGCCTTCAAGGCACCTCCACCACCACCTTGAAGATGGAGGAGTTGGGGACATGGGAGACCTTATTGGGGAGAAGAGGACACGCTGGGACCGGGGACTGGCTCAGGTGTGGGCAACGCACCGAGACGCCCTCAAAGGCGGAGGAGTTGAGGGCCCGGTAGATCTCATCAGTGATGTTCTTGTTGTTGTAGTTGAAGTCCTCCAGGCGCAGCCCCTTCTTGACCAGCTCTGCTGAGGTCTTGTTGAGGGCCAGGGCCAGCGCCCAGATGGCATCGTAGGCC
>NW_009194769.1:0-5225 GCF_000690835.1 Fulmarus glacialis | reverse complement strand
CGTGCCGTCCCGCGTGCCTGCCCGCGCCGCGCCGGCCCCCCGGATAGGCACAGCTGGGGAGCAGCTCTCATGGCGCCAATGCCGTGAAAATGTTGTTGATTTGGCACCTGTCTGCAAAATATACGTGGCCTGCCTATAAGCACCTGAGTCTCGTACAGCCTACAGCATGCAGCCTCACAGCTGAGTTGTAAGGGAGGGAAAAATGCCCCGTATCATCCCCATTATGCTGCCAGTGTCTATGCGCCTTGGTTCTCTGAGACACCCCACGTCCTTGGGGCACCTGGCAGGAGAAGGACTGACACTTGGTTTTCTCTACAAGAGCCTGTCCTCGTGTGGTGCAGCTGCTGGTGACAAAATGGCCCGTTGACGTTGATACCATGGCCATCTCCGAGATGGAGAAGTGCAGCCCACCACTGCCATGGTAAAGACACTACGACCTTCCTTTCCCTTTCTGGACATCACAGGACATGTACCCAGCCTCACCCTACTGGGACCAGCTGAAGATGTAGCCCTCTGCCCTCAATGACAGGAGAAAACCTCTTGCTGGGTGTAGGCTGCTCTGGTCTCCCTCAAACCTTCCTCTCCCAGCATGTGCTCCAGCCAAAAAATTCCTATAGTTGTTGGCGACTCAGAACTGTACAAGTCCCTCCCATGTTACCTGATGGTCTTTTTCATCTGGTGGTTTCCAAGGCTGGTTTCTTTACTTTGTATGGGTCAAAACCATACTTCCAAACGCCCCCAGCTCAGGTCTGAACTGTGGTTTGAACCTTGTTGCTCAGACCCTGATCATAGATGCTTTTAGTGCCCAGCACGTCCACACTTTCCTAAGGAGCGCATAAATAGCATCATAACAGTCCTAAAGCTTAGGAACCAGAGTGCAAATAAAAAGTACACTTTAAAAAATATATATATCCCCTGCTTTTGAAGGCAGTATCATGATCTGGGGAGCCTGACTCATGGGTTTGACAGCTTGCTTCTGGCAATAACAAACAATCTTCTCATCACCCGACAAGGAAGAGTGATGGGCAATGTCAGCAGCCCATCTGAAACACTGCTGAGAATATAGATGCTTGATGCAGATTATGCTGTTATATCCTACAAAAATAAATGGTACATGGAGAGAATTTACGGGGACGCAGCCCCGGAGCTGGCTAAGAGCATTCTCTAGCACCATCTAGTGCTTTGAAAGTCCAGTTTCTTAAAAAATGATGAGATTTAATCATATAGATCAATACCATAGGCAGTTTTGAGCACCATGGTGCAGAACCGTGAAGTGATGCATATCTTGGAATATGTTACATGAAAGGGTGAGCATTAAATTGAGTTAAGTGTCGGCCGTGAACCTAGGTCATAAAACGTGGCATATATATTGCAGACAATGCGGATCTGCGATTTATGCTAGCTGGGCTTTGAAAGCAAGAATCCATCTTACTAAAGTACGTGTTCAATCATTTCAGAAAATCAGAATGGATTCATAAATTTAGACTTCAGGGGCTGAGCCTGAATATCCCTGATGCATTTGAAATGTGTCCTCCTTTTCCCCAGCGCATTGCCACTTCTTCTCTAAATATCTCTATCCCTCTCCAAACATGCCTTATCTTAACTTACATCATTCCTATTTTTGCAAGACTGATGAGATTCATCCCCAGAGGAGGATTCCCACTTGCAGGAAACAGAAAAGTGAAGAGTGGCGAGCAACCACCAACACCTCCAGCAGCTGAAGGGAGAGCTGCGTTGAATCTGGCTGTTAAACTGGGGGGACTGGGGACAAATAACTATATAGAGGACACCGGCTGTTTAGTTAAAAGCCCAAGACTCAAGCCAGGTTTGTCAGACACATTCTCAGTAGCCAGTGAAACCCACAGCAAATCTGGGGCCAAGTTTTGAGTGTCAGGAAGGGAATACAATGGCACTATGCTATTATTTAAATATTGTATTTTCCTTATTTGTCTGTTAGATGAGGTTGTACGGAGCTATTGTTGAGCTGGAACCAACCTTGTGTAACGTTTTCTATTTGGTTTTATGCCTGGCTACCTATTGCATGAGGTACCTTAGCTCAGTGTTTTCAGGACTTGTCAAACTCTGATGGAGGAGATATTTTTTACAAACATTTATCATTTCTCTGGTACAGTATTTTCCCCATACCTTCTTTTCAGAATGTGATAAAACTGTTAATGAGGAGATGGTGCTAACAGTTCTCATAACAATTCTTGTCAGATGTCAGGTTTTTTTCCCTGAGATTCCTTGCAGTAGTGTAGTTACTAATAGGCAATGCCAGGTCGATCTTGTTGCTGATTTCCGATGTTGAGCTGCTCTTTATTTCTTCTCCGTCACCACAAGTAAGCCAAAGCAAGAGACTCAGAAGGTACATGCTTTACCCATTAAGCCATTATAGTCCTAATCAGTAAATTGGTTCAGTTCAGCTGCATTCATTTCTCAGACTTTTGTTTATATATTCATTTTTTCAGGGTCAACGGCAGTGAAGTTTTGTCTGGAAAGTCAGGAGTGAAAGTTATTAAGCCTTCATGAAATTTCAACACCAAAGAAAACCAACCTCCAAGACAGATGCAGCAGCCTGCAGCACAATTTGTGCCAGCACCAGGGGTTGCAGGAGGACAAGGAGCCCGTACTTGAGATGTAGCCCACATTTCTTGGCACATGAGTGAGGATGGGACACCGCACCTCCATACGGCCTCTCCATCACCGGTGCTGCTGAAAATCACTCTTGAAGTAAAACCCTCCTGAGCCAAACTGACTCAAGGAGAGAGGGGTGAAGAAGACAGCAAGAGGTGCATGGCCTTGCAGGTTGCTCTCTAATCCTCCTGACATGGGCTAGCAGTATTTTGTAAAAAGTGGAAAAGAATGCAGGGGTCTCTGTTTAATAAAGTTAGGTAGCATGTAAGGTGGCAAAATTATTTGCCTAGACCCACACAGTCGTGAAGAAGAAATGGTGATAGGCTCAGCTAGATGAACTAGATGGGACAAAATGCATGAAAATGTACTGATGGGGGAGCAGTCAGAGAAGAGGAGCACATGGCCAAAGGACATCCCACGTAGTGAGGTAGGTCTGACTGTCTACACTAAGGACTGTCTACACTAAGGACACTAATTCCATTCCAGGTGTGGCTTCACCAGCACTGAATAAAGGCAAAGGATCACCTCCCTTGACCTGCTGGCATTACTTTGTCTAACAGAGCCCAGGATACCATTAGCTTTCTTGGCTGCAAGGGCACATTGCTAACTCATGTTCAACTTGGTGTCCACCAGACCCCCAGGTCCTTTTCTGCTGAGCTGCTTTCCAGCTGGGTAGCCCCAGTGTGTATTGGTGCATGGGGTTGTTCCTCCCCGGGTGCAGCTGAACTTCCCCTTGTTGAACTTCATGAGGTTCCTGTTGGCCCATTTCTCCAGCCTGTTGAGGTTGCTCTGGATGGCAGCAAGACCCTCTGGTGTATCAGACACTCCTTCCAGTTTGGCGTTGCCTGCAAACTTGCTAAGGGTACACTCTGTCCCATCATCTAGGTCATTAATGAAGATCTTAAACAGGACTGGACTCAGTATTGACCCCTGGGGTACAACCGCTTGTTACTGGCCTAGACTAGACTAGACTTCGTGCCACTGATCTGGTCCCAGTCCCTCGTGTCTGCCCCCAGCCCCTCAGCCAGTTTTCAACCCACCTCACAGTCTGCTTATCCAGCCCATAAATCAACAGCTTCTCTATGAGAATCTTATGGGAGACAGTGTCAAAGGCCTTGCTGAAGTCCAGGCAGACAATATCCACTGCTAGTCCAGGTAGACAATATTCTCTCCTGATGCTCTTGGAGTGATACCTTCTTCTTTTAGGGGGATCTTTTAAAAATCTGAGTCAGGACTTTGATCCACACTAGCTGTGGTTTGAGAGAACTCCAGTGATATGAGGAATGCAGGCAATTGCAGAAAAATAAGTGCCACCAGAGTTCCCCAGCAGAAGACAAAATGAGAAAAATTACGTCTGAATTTACACTCTGTCAGGGCAATTGTATTATTATAATAATTGTATATTGTCATAATACAATAATATTACATGTAATGGAGCTCATGCTCGTTGGAAAAGGTGCCAGGCAAATACATTCTCAGCTTGTGAGGTTAGACCCTCCTGGTATAATGCAATAATTCTCATTGAAGATCGGGGACTCAGGATTTCTTTTCTTGTTCCTGGTTCTTCAGATGGAGAAGGGCTGTCTCCCTGGGAGAGCACTCCTCTGCAGACTGAGATTGCTTTAAAGAACAATCCCAAAAATATTTTAAAATGTTAATTTTTAAAAAAATCCCTTTGAATAAAAATAAATGGATTCTCACTTACTGGGAAAAAAAATTGTTGTAAAGAGTTTATTTCTGGCTCCATTTTAGCAATATGTGTCATCAAAAGTTATTTGAAAAACTTGCCAAAAATGAAAATCAAATCTGTTTAAAAAACATTTTATTCTTGAGTTGTTCAGCTCTAATGCAATGTCCGCTTTTCCTTTAAGACGTGGATTAAACCTATATTTTTCTTGCATTTAGAGGTGCAGGATAGAATGGAGCAGGTAGAAAATTTTACAGCTACAGTCCTGACCTTGGCTAAAAAAACTTGAGTCTGAATCTAAACAAGAATGTCTCTGTAGCTGTGGGGTTTGGGTTTTCTTGAAATAGCAGGTGGCTGTTCAGATAAGAAATGCTGGTTCTGCCCATTACACAGACAGGAACCAGGTGCGAGGTGCAGATCTGCACTGCAACTTCCTGAAAATTTGGGAGTCTGCAGCCAAAATGCTTCTTGGATCTGATCACTGCTGCACTTCCAATTACAATTATTATGTTATACTGTGTCAAACTGCCTGCAACTAAAAACACAACCTAAAAACATACATACTTAAATAGGTAAATGAGAAATACGCTAATGAACAATTAATAGGCTAATGAGCAATGTTGTATTTTGAATATTCTTTGCGTTCAAAGAAGACCAGTGCTGCTGTTGTACCATGCATTATTACAGAGTTACAAAATCACAGAATGGTTGAGGTTGGAGGCAGCTCTTGAGATCTAGTCCAACCTTGAGATCTAGTCTAACCCTGAGATCTAGTCCAACCCTCCTGCTCAAGCAGAATTGTCTAGAACAGGTTGCCCAGAACTGTGTCCAGTCTGGTTTTGAATTACCTTCACAACATAGAATCATAGAGTAGTTTGGAAGGGACCGTTAAAGGTCATCTAGT
>NW_009194768.1:2645-32231 GCF_000690835.1 Fulmarus glacialis | reverse complement strand
CTTAATGATTCTATGATTCTATTCTATAAGTGAAAGTCTTTTAAAAAGAAAGCCATCCTCTTCGCATTATCCCCAAAATAGAAGAGAGGAATACAGATGTATTCATCCAAAACAACCATGGTTGTTAGTTGTCACAAAGGGTCATAGCTGATTGTGACAACGCTTAACATGTATTAGTGTTTAAGACCCTCAGATGGATAAGTGTAGACTGTTACTGCGCTGATACTTTTATGTCTTGTGCTTGAACCTATTCGAGGAATTTCACCAAACAGCAGGTGAAGAAAGGCATACACTTAAGTGTGATCATTATTTGGACTCACATAGAGAAATGCTTTTGAGTTTGTGGTTACTGGTGTGATAACTTTTTGTTAAGTTTCACTTTTGTTGCTCTTCATCCCAATGTTTGAGATGGACTATACCATAGTAAAATATTTCATGTTTCATTCCACTGCAATGCCATTTTACTTCAGATTTAATTCCAGATAACCTTAGCTACAGCCTCCGTTAATTTTTACAGGTTATGTCCTTCGAGTCCCTTTGTAGAATGCAAAGTCTGGAATGGAGCATAGTCTTGCATCTTTCCATTCTTGAGGTCACTCCTAGATGTGACTGTCTCTGCCTTTTGAGGAAAGGTGACTTTTCTCCCTGAGTCTCCCCTCTGCCATTCCTTCCCTTCAATGCCTGGGCTGCTAGGTAGAAATAGACCTCAGCTCCCTTGGCAGGGCATCTCCCCACTGAGCCTAGAGCAGCTGCATTCCTTTTGATAATTCACTAGAAGGTCTGTAAAGAAGAATTTAATATAGAATCAGATTTCTGGGTCTCCAGCCCCCAGACGCAGCTGATATTCCTGAGCATTATGTAAACTGGAGGAAAAAGAATTCTCTTGCAGAGAGGTAAAATTAATTTTAGGGTTGGAGCTCCAAGTTGGCATTACATGGTTGGAGAAGCAGCTGCCTCTACAGATCTCTACTGGCCTAACTTTCCTTCCACTGTAGTAGCTCTCCTGTGAACTATGGTGAGCCCAGTGTTTCTCTAGCCAGCGTTGCCTAAGATGGCTTGAAGGTTGACCAAACTGCTGCTGAGGTGTTTTGCAGGGAGGAAGAAGGCAAAAGCAAATTCAAAGTAGTCTAGCTCTTCTTCTGTGCTGTGGGTTCCCCACCCTGGGAGCTGTGAATGTTTTGCCAGCTTGTTGCACTGCTGCCATTTCTGACAGCATGGCTGTTGGTGTAAAAGCCTGCTCTGGAACTGAACCATGCAGCACAAGCATGTATTGATGCCACTGCAGCAGCAGGAGTAGCGAGCTCAAGAACAAATCTGAAAGCAACCTCACCAGGCCTATGCTGCCATGAATAGAGCCAGCTCTGTGCTGCCACAGATGAGGTGTCCTGCTTTCTGGTACAGGAACAGTCTGTTACACTGCTGGAGCTGTGTGTTCGTAAGTACCTTAAAGCATTGCAGTTCCAAAATATCTTTTATGTCATGTAGCTGATATCTCCAGCGTTGCACTGTTTTCCTCAGTCTCAACAACTTTCACTTCGCCAGACATAAAAATTCAGGCAGATAAGTGTTCCCTTTTGAATATTCTTAATCTTAAGTCATAGAGTACTAATAAAACAAGCATTATACCAAGCTAAAACTGGTTAAGTTACTGAAGGAACCATTTTTTTTCTAGATTTAAAAAGAAAAAAAAGTCAGCATTTTGATCCTGGCTTCTGTTAACGTAGTAATCTTCTGTGTTTACTGATTGTATGCATGAACAATGTTAAAGGTGATCTTTTGTTGGTTATGAGTTTTATGATTGTTCCTGTTGCACACTTCTTGCACAATTCTTAAGGCAAAAAATTGTTCACCCTAAAATTTATATAGTTTTCAGGATTTTCATGAGCAATTTAACAATCTGAATGTTTGTGATAAATAAGCAACATGAGTAACATGGGAAAGGATCCATCAGTACTACTGCAAACAATGATCTAGGTCTTCCCTAATGCTTGAGTATGTTCAGGGTTGGAGTTGGTGGGGTTTTACTGGTATTTTCTTTTGCAGTACTCTTCGTGCTCCACAGGGGGGTAGCAAAAGGAAATAGGAGATCTGTTAAAACGATCAGCGTTTACACCGCCTGGTGTGGAAAGCTTTCTCAGAGAAGTATTTGATGTGTAACGAAGACCACAGAGCCCCTGCTTGTTGAAACGAAATGCTTGATGAGCCGGCTAATATAGTGGATGAACAAATGAGGGATCTATGAATGTGAAAGTTAAGAAAAAGCTAGAGTAAGAGACAGTTGGGTGTGTGTTGTGGAAGGGAGGTTTGTATGTTGAAGTCTGGAGGTTTTACTTGAGAAATCTTCTGTCTTTAAAAATAATAAAAAATGGTGGAACCATGCAGTAATAAGTCATGCCAGAATGGTTCCAAATTTTTTTTTCCATTATAAGCAATTCAGCCATGATACGAATTCTTCAACTTAAAAGTTAGACAAACTTGGCAACAACTGGGCGCATTGGATAAAAAAAAAAGCAGTAGCATTTTCTCTGTGTGTGATAAATGGTGACATTATTTTTAAAAACCGTTGCTAAGCTTGAGGTTGTGAATGGCCTGACAGTACCCGTTCCATCCAAAGAGCTAGAAGTGTTCTGAACTCAAGAGAAAACTTGACTTGATTGAAAGAGGAATTATCCCTAGAAAGACAAAACCAAGATACTTACCAGTGATGAACTAGAAACAAAAAAATTCAGATGTGTTTTTCTTTAGCTGGAGTATGAACTCACAGGTGAGTTTAGTCTTAATAAGAATATATGTTTCAAATTACCTTTTTTTTCTTTCCCCTTTTTTACAAAAGAACTAGAACAGATGAGCAATGAGCAAGAACAAGAAATTGGTGATTACTAAAGGATGACAGACAGGTGGTAATTATAAGTCACTTCATGCTTCATCACTACAAGTTGTATCAAAACACAGCATAGGACTTCTAGCCTGATTTCCTAAGGAAATAAAATATATTTTATTTACGTGGCCCTTTGCTTTGCCCTCTCTTTTCCCTTTCCATTATGCTTTGAAACTGTTAGTCAATTTCATAAAAATTTGGGAAAAAAAGTACTTGAAAAGACTTCGTAAAAAAAGTAGGAGGAGCAAGAATCTACTTAGGGAAAGGTTGTGAGTTGAATAAAACCTGACACCAGCGTGTCTACACAGGAGACAGTTAGACCCAGCTGCAGGCAAAGTTTGAATGAGCACTTACACCTTCTTAGGTACCAGAGGCCATAATTGTAAATATGTGAAGAAACCCACCAGCGCTCACAGGAGGTGAAATTGTCAGCAGATTCTTTTTATTTCACTTGTGAAGATGCTGTTGAGCTGTCCTCCTTTTCAGAAGCTCCACAGAGACTACTTACAGAAACGCGGAGGTTCTTAGATCTTTGCAAGCCAACAAAAAAAAACTTCTATTTTTTGAAAAAAGATTTTCATTATTTTGTATGTATAATACTATATAGTAATGCTAGGTATTCAGTATGCCAGTTATGTATAGGACTGTTTTTCCCCAGCTAAGAAGCCTTTGTTATAATATGCATTATATAGGTGTTTCTCACTCATTAGAGGCATTCTCAAATAACACCCTTCACTTTTGTATTTAGGAATAAATGATGAATTGGCACATCTTTGTGCATTTTCCATAGCTTTTTAAATTTGGTATCTTTAAAGAGGAGAATCATAGTGTAAGAAATTGGCAAGTTAAATACAGTTGTTTAAAATCAGTAATTTGAAATTTCCTTTCTGGGAAACTGTGTTGGGCATATTATGTTTTGTTGATCTGTAGTCTAGCCCCATCTCAAGCAGAAAATACATTTTGTAGCTGCCTAGGTAGTTTTTCAGACATGGTGTTAAATGGAGTGTAATCTTAAGAAGACTAATATGTACTTTTCTGTGTAAGATTGGAATTATTGGTGGAACTGGCCTGGATGATCCAGATATCTTAGAAGGAAGAACAGAAAAATATGTTGATACTCCGTATGGCAAGGTCTGTATAACCTATTTTTTCTGTTACTGAGACTTTTTGCTGTTTTTAAAGATGTTTGTATGTTTTAAGAATTTCCAGACTGTTAAATGAATGCATAAAGGAGGTACTGTCACAAGACTATTTCCTTTTATTTGCTATGTATTGTGTGATTCTTAGTTTGTAGAAACAAGGTGTTATAAAGATGATGTGCAAAGGAGACTATGCCTCTTCTCGTTTGTAGATTGGATAAATTTACAAACTCAGTCCTCAATTTGCAGTCAAGAGGGATAAACCCTCTCTTTCGAATTTGTGCTGTTATGTGACCTGTAGTATATGTCAGATCGCTCCAGGAACCTTTCTGAATTGCAGAAAACTGTCCTTTGAGGTATATGGGCCACCATTTTCCCTGTAACCACTGAATTATGCTTTACATACCAATGCTCTCCTTACGTCATGCTTATAACCACATAATTTGAAACTGATTTGAAAATGAAGCTCTGAAACTTTTTGTGGCACAGGTATTCTTGACCAACTCTCCTTCACGTTGCTTCAGCCTTTTTCCTCAGCAAAAGGGAGTGGAGGCTAGGGGTGTTGCTCTTACACAGTGCTAAGTGTATTGTGAAGGACAATTCCTGCCCCAAAGCATTTATAGTAGGAACAGGCAAGACAAAGGATGAGAGAGAGTTTTATAGGCAGGAAATCAAAGGGGAGAGAGGTTCTAGTTGACACAGGAAGTTCATAGAAGAACTGGATTTCAAATACTCCCAGGGGAGTCTGGGTGCTTTATAATTGCCATCAGAATTATTTCTTACGAAATCTACCAGTGTAAGCTAGTATATATACAATAAAACATCTGGCATGTGGCAGCAAGAGCCCTTTTATGGGTAGAAGCTTGCCAGAAAGCTCAGTGCTGTAGTGTGTGATTGAAAATCTGAATCCATGCCTCCATTTAAAATGGTTTAAGGGGGAAGTAAGAGCGTAAAGAGCAAGTGGAGTTTGTGTGCACATCATTCAAGAAGGGGAAGGAGGTAAAGATTAAGGGAGGAGAAGACCTAATCAGAAAAATACATTTGACTTTTCCACCATCCTTCAAAATCTATTAACAAACCGTAAGAGACTGAAGGGAACTTGCCTCCTCCATATTCTGTACCCTGCTCTCCAAACAGTAGCCAGGTTGGTCTGAAGTAGAATGCACTGGCTAAACCAAACCAGTTGCCTTTGCATTCCCTATTTTTTGAGAGACATGCATGGTCACAGCATGGCTATTTGGAGGTTGCTTACAAAGCAAAAATAGCACTATGCTTGTAGCAGATACTAACTGAAGCCTTTGTATCTGGGAAGGATGAAACACTCTTCTCCCTACAGGGGTCTGTTCAGATCGGAGTTAAGGGCACAATGGCAGCACAGCATTTGGATTTGGAGGGCTGTTCTGTCACAGCGCTGGGATGCAACAGGGTTTGGGTGGCCCAAATTCTGCAGTGCGGTAGGTGACCTACAGCAGCGTTTAGTATTACTGAGATGAGTAAGAGTACCTGCAGGATGGCTTCTCCACAAGGGATTGGAAAAAGCTTCCTCAATCCTGCATCTTTGGTCAGTACGGAAGGCTTTTTTTATTTCGTTTAGGAAGCAGCTTAGCTACTATCTTTTTTTGTGTTCTTCACAGAATGCAACATAAATAGGAGAAAATAAGTCTTTGTTGCCTGTTGTGGTTTGTGAGAAACATTTATTAATGGATTGGCTGTGTCTGAGCTTGTGTATTATGCTTTTAGCATAGGCTCAACTTAAAGAAAAAGCTTGTGAATATTCTGTCTCTGTGTATGGTAGAAGAGGGGGTATAACTGAGATGTCACGGTAGGAACCCAAGCATGGATTCTAGATACTGAGCTGAACTGGGACTGTTAAGCTGACCCAGATGGAAAACTGCAACTTTGTGGGGTTTCTGTATCTGTGAAAGGGAGCACAGCCAAACAGTGAGCTTTTGTCCTTACCCCTGCTGGCCTGTCTCTCTTCTCTCTGCCTGTAGATCTGAACTCCTAAGAACTCAGGCTGTTGGTCTGATGATTGTTTCATGTAGATTCACTCCTGCATGGAATCACATTAACTTCAGCGTTTGAATGCAGTTTTCATCCTCGTGGAGCAACTGGTGGATCGGCCTTAGTGTAAGATGTGCAGGGCTTAGACCACAAGTTACAGTGGCATAAAGTGCATTGAGTGGGTCAAGTTAATGGACTTCAACTGAAGCAGAAACAAACCTCACAAATTTAATTGGTATCATTAGGTGGATCAATGTTTGCTTATTTTGCTCCTGAGACTTTCTAGCATTCAGGAAGGAAGTGTTACACAGCCTGCCTCTCTCATTTTAGAACAACAGAGATGAGAGAAGCAGCTATTGCCAAATGCAAAAGGGCAAATGAAAACTTTTTTTAAGCGTGCTTGGAAAAGTTTAGAAATTTGTGGTTTATGTTAGTATTTTTTTCTAAAGGTGTGTCTTGTTCTTGATTGTTACTGAAGTAAAACCAATTTGAGATTTTTCTGCCATAAAGATGCTTTTTTGTAGAGCTGTGACATCAATGGAGAGAGAATCTGCCTGAAATTTTAAGAGGAAAAGGGCTTAATCTAAATAAACTGCTCAGAACTTGTGGTCTTTTAATTGCTGAGATAATTAGAGATGCAACATCAAGCCTATTTAGTTCAAGCAAAACTAGAAAGAATGAAAATGAATGTCTGAATGCCAAAAGGAAAATGCAAGGCTGAGTTAAAAAAATATATGTTCATTTCATTCTATCCTGTAAAAATGCAAAGTGTACAATTCTACTTTCCTCAAATTTTGTTTTTTAATTCTTAAGTTTCTTGGCAAGGACATAGCCAAAAGACTTCTAGCTGAAAACCTTTCTGGTGGTGACGTTCTTTGGCATCTTTGACATTTGACAACAGCAAAATAGAAGTTTCTTTGATGCTGTTTCTTTACTTTTAGAAGCAGAATAATAGCTTACATTCTGTTCATACAGAGTCCTTGGATTGTCTTCTGCTTTGGCCTTCTCAAATCATAAGAATCATTTGATAACTAAACTTACATCATTAGGGAATGTGGGGATATTTTTGTCAGGTGAAATCTAGAACAGTTTAAAGGAAACTAGTATAAGAATTTTTGCAATTCTCTACATCAGCATTGGTCTTCCCATGATCTTTCAAGTTACGTTAGTAATACTAGTGAAAATGCAGCACAGTATTTTTTTTAAAAATAAATATGTTTACAGGTGTTAATATTCCAGCCTTCTTTTCCCCCTTGCCTGCTTCCACCATTTTCATTGCATCAAAAATTTGGTATTCTATGGAGAATACCCTAAAACCTTTTGGCATTCCATCTCCAGATATGGAAAATATTGGTCTCTTATAGGATAAGAAAATTGCTTGTGACAGCATTTATCTTCATCATTGGACGTTGAAGCTACTGATAAAACTTTGTTAGAATATACTTTCAGTTAGATTGTTTTGCGTTCTGGATGACAGAACTTGGTTCTGAATCACCTTTCCCCAAATTGGCAAAATATCTTCCTGTTCTAGAAAATTGTTTTAGGTGCCCCCCTTTTTTTTTGGTCATAGGTATATCTGGCACACAAAGCAGGGCGGGGCTTTGTATGCTTGCAAATGAGCTTTGTATGCTTGCATCAGGAAAATTAGACCATGTGACATAACACTTAAGCTCGTCTTCTGTCTCCCCAAAATGATGTACATCGTTTGGTTCCTAAACAAGATCACAGGTTAAATGAAGTCTGGGGAACCTGTGAGATACTTTTCCATCTCAAGTTTTCCTTAGATTTTTATTTGGCTTGTTCATTCTGTTTTCTGTTCCAGCTTGCTTCTGAGGTGAGACCAAGGAAAAAATGAATTCTGTAAGCACCACATGAACAATACTTTATGCATATTTATGTTGCAGACAAAGGGGATTTATTTCAATTGTTTGTTACTGTCATAATTTAGGGTTAACTGCCCAGTGTTCTTTGTTTCCTTTTCTGTTTTGCAACACTGAGTAATATCTATCTGACTTAGATTTTGTGGAAGGGCAAAATAGTTAAATATGTATATGAATTATTAATGTTTGAGAACTTTTTATTGGGCCTTTATTAAATCCTGCTTTAAAAATACTGTATTACAGCTTTAAATTCAGATTGTTCCATTGGAAATTTTTTATTATTTTATCAGCATTTCAAAGCTCTTGACTACAACTGAGATAATAGAGCGGTACAGCACTGAAAACAACTTGTGGGAGAAAGAGAGCAGAACGGAAGCATACGCTAGCTCTGTTACATGGTTCACACATAGTTGAAATTTCTGTATCTTTCACTTTCTTGTAACTTTACATACACTGATTTATCCTCATTTCCTCTCTTTTAATGACCCATTATGCAGTATCTGCAAATTCTTTTCTTGAAATGTCAGTTCATCATTTAGCAGCAAGATCTTTGTTCCAAACCTTTCTTTTTCTCTGCCATGTTTCTAGCAATCGTGCAAGAAAAGTGTTCAGGCAGTCACCTGGAAGATGCCCTGAATGTGTTCTGTGGAAATCTGTATAGAGATGACAAGCAGTCCTGTTACACGGCCACCCTGAAGCCTTTTGAAGTGACTAGGATGGCAGCAGATACGGAAGCAAACCCTGGCTGCTGCAACTAGATTTTGAAGCTGTTGGATTTCAAAGCCGTTGCATTCTTGCTGTGGCAGCAGTGTATGCCAGAATTCAATGGAGTTCTGTGGTGGGGATGAATATCAAATAGCAGTTAAATTGCACCTTTCTACCCCAAATCTTGTGGACATTGATATAAACTTGAATCTATCGCTTGCAATAAACTTGCATCTGTCACTTGTAAAGCAAAGGGTTCAGTCTGCAACTTACTGATCTTTACTTTTCATTTTGATAGGAGGCAAGGAATTTCAGCTGAAGTCCCCTTTAGTTTTTAAGAGTATTTTCGTATCCTGCTGTGAGCTAAGTTGCATGTTTATTACTTCACAGGGCAAATGTGTGCTGTCTAAACAAAACAACCGTCCCCAAAAAAAACCCCAAATGCTAATTACTGTGACCTGTCATTGTTATGGAATGTTGCAACATCAAAATGCCTTGGCAGCTAGACAGCAAGGTTTTTGCCCTGTGTGAAATACCACTTTTAAAGCCATGTCTGGTTCAGAAGAAAATGTGTGAAGTAAGGTAGATAAATTAAACATTTAAATGTCAATAGGCTAATATTAAATGGGGACTTTTAAAAAGAAGGCAGCATACACTACAGTTCTAAAAATAAGTATTCTGGAATATTTCCTTTATTTTAAAAAAAGTGGTAAATTTGTGTCTGGCAGAATTTAAACTTAGGTGATTAAGTAAATTATGGTGCTTTTGAAGAGATTTCACATTAAAAGTGGTGAAAAAGAGCTGTGCAATAGAGAGTAGAAAGTGGTGTTTTTATTAGAAATTACTATCTCTAAACTGCAGCTATGTGGGACTCACTTTATTCGAGATCACTGCAAATTTTCATATGTGTAATAGAATTAACAGCTGTAAAACTATATGATAATTGAAATCGTGCAGCTAGCGTTAAAATGCAAATAAAATTATATCAGGTAGCAGGCAACAGAACGTTTCTAAATGCAATTGTGTGAGTCCTTCCAGACGCTTGCAAACTTGTGTTTAGTAAACAAATCATAATTTTGTTAACAGCTATTTTATCTTTAAATCCCAGGGCAATTCCAAGGCATGGAAGGAGAGATCGCCACACAGTGGCTTCCAGCTTATTTACAGTTTCTTCTACACTGCAATAAAAAGAGTGAAATGCATGCAGTTCTGAATTGGGCAGGAGAAGCAGCACATCCAACTGCACCACTGTTATGCACAAATGCTAATTAAACAGAGGCCTTACATTTTTTTAACAAAAAGGGAAGCTAGAAGCATTGTGTATTTCAGATCCCTGATGCATATAGCCCAGAGCAGAACACAGCCCACAGAGCAGTGAATTTGTGGTAGTGGCGGTTGATGACTTGGGGGCTGCCCCACGTGGACAATATGACCATCTCCAAGGCAGGGCACAAGTCCCAGCTGGACAGCTAAAAACAAAATGCTCTAGCTTCCTGGCTGGTTGGTTAGTCAGGAGGAACGCCTGTTTCTTGTTGCATAGCTGTGAGAAGAGAGCGCATGCTGTCTCCTGGTTGCTGGGCTGACCAAATACAGCACTACTTCTGCTGCTAGTGTACCAGAAATTCTCTGTCATATCACAGTTCACTTCCCAAAAGCGAGACTTGCAGCAGCAGGGAAGAGCGAGTTTATCGGGAAGCTGGGCGGGAGCGAAGGATGGGTTGGAGAAGTCTAGAACATGAGGGTGCGCTGGGGGCCATGGTAGAAAAACAACAGAGAAGAGAATGGGGAGTGTTACGGAAGGGGACAGATTAAATGTGATTTCTGTTGGGAAGGGGCTTTTCGTAGGGAATGGTACCTATTTAACAAAAAGCAACCAAAGTTTACAGGAGAGAGTGAGAGGTGCTAACCAATTTAAAGGCAACATGTTATATATGCTTCCTTTTTCATGTTTGTGTAGCACTGTTTGAAATACTGTTTCAAAGTATTTAGAAGTATTACTGTTTCAAACTCTGAAGTAAGGAGTTGCAATATTAATGTTATATGAACACAGAAAAATTGTGATAATCCTTCTGGTGTCAAGTTTGATCTTCCTGTTCCAGAGTGTTTTACTAATCTGCCATATCAAATTACAGGCTTATTCTGAGCTGAAGAAAATGTGAGACTACGGTGATAACCACTGTTTCCTTTCATAACTACCCTGCTTATTTTTAAGTGGCAGTTAAGGTTTCTAATGTGATTGTCAGGCTGTAACTCATTCTTATTTGCTTGTTTTGCAGCCATCGGATGCTTTGATATTGGGAAAGATAAAAAATGTGGACTGTGTGCTCTTGGCAAGGTAAATGAGCATTTTAAGGTGTTTTATATTATGTGTCTTAAAGTTTTCTCAAAAGTTTTTTCTTTTTACATTAGGTGAACTGAATTTTTACTCTGACTTCATCTTGCTCTGTGATGTTGCTAGCAAAGTCCAGCAGAATTCTGGGTTTTTTCGTGAACAAATTTGATGCTGCGGGGACTGAGAGTATTAAAAATACCATCTAGGTTAGGAAAGAGAAATCCAGTGGGGGGTGCTGCCTAGTAAGAACAGGAACCTGCAAGGCAACCGACTGCTCTGGTGGTGCCTGATAACCTTAGTAATCTGTCTGCTCCCTGCGTTTGCAAATTTCCTTTGTGATACTGGGAAATTGCCAGATGAACTGTATCTCTAGTACCGCTGCAGACTCTTCCAAATAATTCCCTTTGATTATTGAGTCCTCTGGCTGTTACCTTTGTTGATTAGCAGGCTGCATCCCATGTAGTTCTTCCTCCCTGGGTCATTTTTATTCAGACATCTCTTACCATACTCAGAAGAGACTCTGGAAGCAGAAACAACAGATGAGTGCATGGAAATTTCACAGTAATGTAACATCTAAGACCAATGTGCTACCAGATTAAACATAAGAATACGAACACTTCTCAGCATCTGAACAGCATGGGCAGAGCCAGGTGCTGATAACAGGGTCCATCACCAGTCCCAGACAAGTCGAGGTGATGAATCAAGTCCAGTATCCATCCAGGGAGTCCAGACAGGAGCAGTAGGAGATGGTGCCAGAGACAGGGTTGGAGACAAAGCTGCAGCGTGTGTCCAAAGTCCATCCAGAAAACAGGTCTGGAGACAAACTACAGCATAGGTCTGAAGGCCATCTAGGAGACAGGGCTGGGGACAGGCACACCTGTGACATAGCTCAGGCCAGGAGTGAAGGCTGGGGCCTGAGCCTGGAGGCGGGAGCGCCTAGCCCCACAGGCACCGGGTGTTCGGGTGGAGGTCCAGGGTGAGACCGGCCAGGGCAATTATGACCCAGTGGTGCACTTGGGGCTCCGATTCTCTTCATGCCAGTATTTTTCCGTTAAGCTGCTGACTGTTACCATCTCAGCAACTACACTTCTGTCTGAGGTTTTACTTTTCTTATCTTGCATGGACTTTGCTCGTGTATTTTATTACACCTGGACAACATTTTTCTCATTTTCTCAAATGAAATGCTAAGCCAAGGTCTCATAGCTGTGCTATCAAAGTAGGCCTTGGGCTACAGATGACTGAACAACTCAGCTGTGGTTTACATCCTCACTGGGATTTATGACCATTTACATACAACTCCCGTGAGTTTACTTTTGGAGCTAAGGTACCTGCAACTTCACTTTGTGTTTTGGGAAAAATAACAGAGTTGCTCATCATTACTAGATTAACAAAAAGCATGTATATTCTAGAAAAGGATTATGACAACAATTGCAACATTAAACAATAAATCTACATGCCTATAGCTTATCAGAAATGCTAATGACAACGTGGGAATCCTGCCTGACAGTGCTTGGTCATGTATGCAACTCCCAGTTCCCAACTGATCAAGTTCTTAAGACCTTTTGGTCTCTGTGAAAGAATCAATTGGGAAATTAAGTTCTTCCTTTCCTCTTAGATGCTTGAAAAAAAATTTCAAATGTGTTTAATTATTATATGAGTGATGTACCTCTGTAGCGATGACAGAGGTAACACAAAAGCTTGTGCTTATAAGACTAAATATTTCCTGTCTTGGTGAAAAAACATACTGCAACAGTGTGAAGTCATTCTTCTAATTTATGAAAGCTGTCAGATCATTTTAAGAGCAAAGAGAAAAATGTGGTGATTCTACTGTTTTCTTTGGGAAGGTGACAGATTTAAAAAAAAAGTGTGTTCTTTCTGTTTTTAATTTCCTGTGATGTGCTGCTCTTTTCTGGGTGGGAGAATACAAACAGCACTTCTAAGCAGAAAATTTGTAGAGGTGTATATAAATCTTACGAATTTGTTTTAGTGTATGGAAGACTTAATTTGCTACACCTGGGGTTTCAGAACTGACTTACAAAATTCAGAAAAAAATGCTTTTTGTACTCTTGAAGCAGCTAAAGTATATTTGGATTGTATTTTCATTATTCTTTTCATTACAGTCTTGAACTTAAAAATTTTGCATTTAAAAAGAAAACTACACCACTACTTCTTAAACAAAATACTGAGAAAATCTGAATACAGTTAGGAAAACAAGCAACACTGGAAGTAGCTGAAATGATCAGTTCCACTTCCAGCATTGTTAGGGAGATTACATTTCCTGGAATTCTCTTTATCTGGGAGACGAAAGGCAATTTCAGTCTGATTTATTTTACTCTCTTGCTACATGTATGTTTGCAGGCATGGAAGGCATCATACAATTATGCCATCGAACATCAATTACCGTGCCAATATCTGGGCATTAAAAGAAGAAAATTGTTCGCATGTATTAGTGACTACTGCGTGTGGTTCATTACGAGAGGAAATACAACCTGGTGATCTTGTCATAATTGACCAGTTCATTGACAGGTGAGTAACATTTGGTTTTAATTGCGTTCTTAGTTTTGGGGGAGAAAAAAGGGGACAAGTGGGGTTAAACCATATCACAACATGCTAATGTTAAATCAAGTTTTTGTGGCATGAGGTGATAGCCTCAGTTCTTGTAGCAAAAAAGTGAGATTCATACAAGAAGTCGTGACAGGAAACAGAAATGAGATTACAAGAAGCCCAGCTCTAACAGACATAGAAGAAATACCAGGCTTTGAAGAATGGCCTCGAATGAACTGAAGTATAGCTCCTTGGGAAGAGTCTTCTGAAGAGAAGAGATTTCCTATTCTCAGATGTGGGGGACAAACATGGGTAAGAGCACAGGCTGTTGTAAGTTTTAAGAAGAATCTGAAATGAGATGGAGAGTTGCAAGAAAGCATAGTAGGAGCCAGGTAGGAAAATATATGCAGTAATAATGAGGCTCTACAGAAGAGACATCAAATGCAACACAGTGGGAAAAGAGAGGAGGTTGTTTTAAAACAAGGAGAGATGCCCACATATTTGATTTGCTAAGAATCGTAAGAAGTAAAATTTTTCCAAAGTCTGTGTACTCCAGTCAGTCTTCTCCTCGTTGATTATCTGATGTTTAGAAAAATTCAAGCAAACAGCCAGGGGGAGAAAAGCTACATTTAAAGATCACCAACTACACCAAATACTTCAAAAATGTAGTTGCACATTTTAAGAGATAAGTTTATTGTTAGTACTTATAGGTGTACTATATCTGGAAGTCTTACTGGTATTCTACAGAATTTTAAGTGTTTGGAATGGTTTATGCAGCTTCATTGTGCCTTTGTGAGGCTGCTGGCAGTATTTCATTGCCAACTGAACATGTATACCTAGGTTTGTTCTCTGCAGTGCAGTGCTATTCAAGTTTTGACTTACTGACATGTTTTTGTGTGTGTAACTGAAATGCTTTTTCTTCTAAGAGAGAGTATGTTTTAAGTACAGTATATCTAAATGACTAAGTACCCTGCAGGAGCAAGTCTCATATAAACTACTTCCTGTTACACTAGAGTTGATTTATGGGTGGAGAGCAGCTGTATTGCTGACAATGGTCTTTTTTTTTCTTTTTTTCAAGTCTGAAAGTATTTAGGCTGATCACTTTTTTTATACAGATTACGTCATAATCACCCTTATTCTGCCAGTAGTAAGTAATTTTAGTATCGATATTGATTTATGTAGGAAAGATATTAAACATACTTGGGTACACATTTTGGATGACTGCAAGTAGAGCACCAGTTATTTTGACAGCATTATCATCTAGCAGATTCCTAGGTAGGTGAGGGGAGCCTAACCGTGCTGAGCTGTGAATTGTATGCATGGTAAGAAGTACCATGGCCCAGAGAGCCTGCAGTTTTAAACAAGAAACAGTTGGAATGATTGCAGAGTTATTACCTGCTATGGATGGGGGGTGGAAGTATGGAGAAACTACCTCTTGCAGAGGTCAGCAGAAAGGCATTAACAGAGCCAGGAAATGAACCCAGATACAAAATCTGAGACCATCCTTCATCCAAAATGTCATTATCAGAATTAACAGTTCATTTTGAAGCTAGCTAATCTCCTCCCACAGCTTTAAATTTCCAAGCATTTGCCAGTCTGCATCATGACTTCTGAGCTGGAAAAGAAATAATCAGCTTGGTTAAGTTTGGGTTTTAAGAACGTGTCCCTTTCGAGAAGGAAAAACAAGGTTATAGAACAAATGAGTATGTTTATCTATGTGAAGATGAGTGAAAGGACGGGGATCATTTACATTGCAGCAAAGAAGGCAAATAGTATGTTGGGCTGCATTAGTAGGGGTGTTGCCAGCAGGCTGAGGGAGATGATCCTTCTTCCCCTCTACTCAGCACTGGTGAGGCCACACCTGGAGCATTGTGTCTGGTTTTGGGCTCCCCAATACAAAGAGGGACACAGACATACCAGAGAGAGTCCAGCAAAGGGCCACAAAGATGCTGAAGGGAGTGGACATCTCTCCTATGAGGAAAGGCTGAGAGAGCTGGGACTGTTCAGCCTGGAGAACAGAAGGCTTAGGGGGGATCTCGTCAATGGATATAAATACCTGAAGGGAGGGTGCAAAGAGGACGGAGCCAGGCTCTTCCCAGTGCTGCCCAGTGGCAGGACCAGAGACAATGGGCACAAACTGAAACACGGGAGGTTCCCTCTGAACAACATTAGGGCACACTTTTCCAGTGTGAGGGTGACCGAGCACTGGCACAGGTTGCCCAGAGGGTCTCCCTGCTTGGAGATATGCAAAAGCCACCTGGGCAACCAGTTCTAGGTGGCCCTGCGCAAGCAGGGGGTTGGACTAGGTGACCTCCAGAGGTCCCTTCTAACCTCAACCATTCTGTGATCTGTGTCTTCATTTAGAGTTTATTCAGATGGTCACCAGTAGTAATGGCATAGCCCATATATGAGCAATGTGTCATTTGGGCAAGTAAGTTTTCATTTCGATATGGAAGAATGAGAACTTACGGGGACTTGTTTCATGGCTTCAGGAAACCAAGAAGCTTCTCAGAAAAGCACATGAGAATGTTTCAGTGTGGAAAACTATATAATACTAATTTTAAAATAATTACTAGCTTGCCCTTTAATTCAGAAAACTGACAAGTCATAATAGTCTGTTTCATTTGACAATTTGATTTCTGTAATAAGTCTTTTTCCCTGATGGTCTTTGCCAGTGGGTGTTAGATTGCTGGTTCTTTGGAGGTGGGGTCAGCATGTTTGCCTTTCACAGGGTAGTATCATCTGTAAGAGTGATTGCATTATATACCATAAATCATTAGAAAACAATGCTGCTGATGGGAAGATACTTCCATGGGACAAAATAGATTAATTGTCCACCAAAGCCTGAAAAGATGCAATTTTTCTGAAAAACCTTCTAATGAAAGGTCAGAGTCCTGCAAACAAACTATGTCAGCAGTCTTGGAAAGAAGGTACTGGTTAAACCTGCAAAAACAGCTGGTTATTTTTGTTGAAAGGTACCCTGGTTTCTATATAGTGATTAACCCACGCCAGGCACTACATAGGAAGGAGGCTTGGGTCTAGATGGGAAGGATTTACTCAAGCTGCCATTAAAATCAGTGCCTTCTAGGTGCCCAGGTACCTGTTGGTATCTGGGCTCTAGTTCTCAATAAGGAACACATCATGATTCTCCTTTCAGGTATGAAGCAAGAAGAAGGAATAGTGAATGGGAATGGGAGAAGACCTGGAATTGAGCAGAAAGCTGTAGGCAGCAATTGTAATTTGCTCCCCTTGGGCATTCACACTGTGGCATTAATGGCAGGATCTCAGTGTATGGAGTTGTGTAGGACTTCTGCCTAGTTTAGGGCATAGGTTTGACTTACAGTGAGGAACACTGAATAGGTGTAATTAGAACTATATAGCATTTCCAAACTTTTGAGAGCTTAATTCTGCAGATCATTAACACTCCTAGTAAGTGTTTGATTTCGTATATAAAGTCTCTGCTTTCTTCATGCTTATCTATTAGTGTGTGTGTTTAAACAATAAAAGGTACTTTTTTTTTTTAAACAAGTACCAAAATATATACATGGTGTTCTCCCTACTTCCAACTCCAAAAGTAATCACAGGTACTGTTACGGGGTACAACAGTTGTTCTTTTCTTTGAAACAAGTGACTAAAAATCTAGAAGTTTTTTTATGCCTTTGGCTCCTGTTAGTTTGTTACAGTGCTGTTAGTCACCTGGCTGGATCAGACTGATTAGGGGCTTTTTCATACTTTCTGTTTCGTTTGCTGCTGATGTTTGCTAGGAAAAGAAGAGTGAGAAGGTAACTACTTAAATGATTCAGCTCAGTTGGGAAGATGCAGAAAATAGCTTCATAAAAGAAATCCTGTAACAGCTGCCAACTTTATTGTTTGAATTCTTTGTGTCACATACACCACTACAATTATTACAGTATTGTTACACTCTGTAAAATTTTTCATGGGAGAATTTTCTTTCAGTGTCCCTGAAGAGGCAGAGTATGCTGAGACTGCTTTTTATACAGCAGATGCCAGTGTGAATTTTCATTTTGTTCTTTAATTACTAATAGCTTGTTGATAATTCAACACTACTGGAAGAAAGGGGAAGGTGATGATGCAAGTGGTAGAGGACTGTTTGTCACAGTGGAAATGATTCATTTGTTCACTTATTTGGGTTGGATTTTGCTTCCTAGCATCAGCCATAGTCAGCATTGCCAGAAAATCTTGTGTAACTGTGATAAAATCAAAATGAAGGAGTGAAAGCCATCCTACTGTCTGATTAGAAGTGTAGCTATTGCTGCAGGATGGGGAATACAAACTCTGGGCACACCTTCAAAATTGCAGTACATGCAGCTTTAAATTTGAAAAAGCGGTAAGGGCAAGGCAGGCATGGCAAAACTATGCAACAGTGCAGGGTTTGCTTGCGCTGTGAGTACCACTGTCTCGCATGATACACACGCGGTTATGCATAAGAACGAACATGCCCCTTTCCCAAGGAAAGAATTCCCTTTACTCCTGTACCGCCATCCCCTGTTTGGCATGGAGGCAGCATGAGGGTCTGGTGAGAGTTCTCCGTAGAGTCTTGCAGATGGCCAGCAGGAGCTATGCAGCCCTGGTTCCTAGCTGCTTGCTTGTAGTTATCGGTGCTTTCAGGTGCTGCTTCTGATCTCCCTCACTGGGGACATATCTGTATTTTCCCTTTATGCTATCCTTGATCCATCTGTATTGTGCGCTTCTACTACAAATAGCGTGGCTAGTTTCTAGGCAGGCACTTGGTGACATATTCCTGTTTTAATGTAGACAATCAGGCAATTGTGTAATGTTCAGTTGTGCTCCGTTGTTAAGCAGGCTCTCCTTCTGATGGAGGGCAGCGGACTTTTCCACATTTAAAACTATGCAATCTAAGGATTGTCTTTGAAGAGTGGCTGTGGAGTTCCTTACTTGTTTCCTGCTGGCTCCGTAAGGAGTCACTCAGGGTACATGGGGAAGGTCTTGAAACTCCTGTAGCGAAAGGAGCCTTAGGCAGATACTGTTGTTTGCTCTCTGGCTCTTGGTCTTTGTAAGAGTAAGGCAAGGAAAGTGTCTGTGATTCTGTAACCTTCATTCTCTCTGCAAGGGATACAGAAGGAGCGGTATTGCAGCAGTGAAACTTAAGTGCTGCTACCCTGTACCTTGCAGACAGGTGAGTGGGACAGATCAGGATGGCCAACTCCTGACTTGAGTAGCAGGGCTACATAAAGGAGGAGAGGCTAAAAGGCATTCTTCTGTGCTAGCCATTACTTCATAGATAGCAAGAATCAGAGGTTGGTTCAAATCTGCCTTTATTCTCAACCTAAGCCTAGCAACATACAGACACATCAGCTGGCCCCGTAGCAAATAGCTGTGGCCTTTGCAGAGTTGCAGCCTTCCATGCAAAAGAAAAATTATTGCACTCTGAGTGCAAACATATGTGGTCCATTGTTCAGAGCAGTCATAGGTCCATTGTTATTCCCTTGCAGTTTGTAGGTACGGTGCTAAACATAGTGGGATTTCTTTATTAGACCGTGTAGTGATGTGGCCGTTCTCTCCAAAGACCATAGGGTATCTGAAAGTCAGAGATTTATATTTGTACATATGTGATCTTTCCTCAGGGCTTTTCTGAGTGAAAGGGCCTGACTAACAACATCTGAAATACTATAATGCAGGAAATGGATTATGACTTTTCCCATTTCCTCCAATTCTAAATAATTCATTAGCAGACACTGAAAAAAAGTGTGTAAAATCAGATACATCCTATGTGCAGCTCTTCAGTATCCCATAAAGGAAAAATTAATATTAGTGTTTCAACCAATTTTAACAGCTGTATCCCATTTTGCATATGTTTTTAATTTGCTGGTCTCTTTTATGTTTTATAATCTCATCCTTAGGGCTACCCTATTAGTTCTTTTTTTTTTTTTTTGAAATCTACTCTAACATGTAATTTGTATTTAAAACCTTCTTTTAAATATTTGCTGGTGACTTGGGTGGGGAACTGTTGTAAGCAATATTATCAGCAGAAATTTGGTATTTTAACTGTGGATTGAATTTGGCTGTTGCCTTACTTTTCTCCTACAAAGTACAATATGTGACACACTGGCAGGAAGAAGGGAATGTCTCAAAGAATTTTGTCCCAGAGGGTTTTCGCCATCCAGTTTGCTGAATTAGCTTGAGGCGGTGCATTTGAAGGAAACGTGATAGCAGGTAACAGTTCCAGTAGTTGTCAAAATGGCATGCTGTATGGTAATTTCTGCAGCATGTTTGACCATTTCCATGCAAGGAAACAGTTTCTCAATTGAAATAAGAGAGAAAAAGGATCCTTCTTCTCACAAGCTGCCAATGCACGTGTGTAATCTTTCTGAGAATGCGAAGACGTCCTGTTCCAGGGTTTTTCTGGTTGAATTCACACCTCTCTTGTTCAGGAAGGTGTTCATATAAATTTCCATCCTTTCAACATAGGAATGCAATAGTATGAAACAAGCTCTGTTTTGACTAGTTTTGTGGTAGTTCAGACTTGATTTCTTCCCTTCCTGAAAGCTTACTGTGCTCTTTTTTTCAGAGGTTACTGGCCTGACTTTTAAATTTAGCTGATTTATTTTGGGTGGAATCACAGCATCATGTGGCTGTCATCTAGGAACAGATCAGCATTTCAGTGTCTTGTTGACAATAGATTTTCTCTAATTAATTGACAATGCACTACAGTAGTAGTACAGGAGTAACAGTTTTATACTCTTTAGCTCAATTCTGAAAGGTTTGTACAGAGGCAAAACAGGATTACAGGTGGTCATTAATATCATACTGATATTTTTGTTCCCTCCCAGGAATGCTATGGTTTTGGATTTGTGTAAATTTCTTGCTTTCTTTTCTGTTTTCTCCCTGTTCTTCTCTCTGAGCATGTTTTCTGCTTTTCTAGGACAACTAAAAGACATTGTACTTTGTACGATGGGCAGCATTCCGCTCTTTCAGGAGTGTGTCATATTCCAATGGCAGAGCCATTCTGCACCAAAACCAGAGAGGTTAGTAAATTTTGTAATAGTATTTAGAAATGTTATTTTTATGGCACTTATTCATGATATAGTAGTCCAACTCCCCAACACTGGACACTTTTAAGATTCAGCTGGACAGGGTGCTGGGCCATCTTGTCTAGACCATGCGTTTGCCAAGAAAGATTGGACCAGATGATCCTTGAGGTCCCTTCCAACCTGGTGTTCTGTGATTCTATGAATTATGCATCCTTAGAATACAGAGGCAATCTGCACTTCCTTATTCCTGTTTCTTAGATATGTCATGGTATTAAGGAAAAATGCAACATTTGGTAGGCATGAGAAGTAAAAGATCTTGTGTCTATAGGAGCTGTCTTCCTAAGGGAAGTATGCAGAAGATGTCATTTGGCCACCTAGATTTCCCCGGGGTCTTAATAACAAGACAAAAGGTCTTTATTTATCACGTAACAAGCCAAAAGAGCAACAAAGTGGACAAAGCAGAAAGAATTAGGAATTAGTTCCTTTTTGTTCTGAATAAAACTGCACCTATGGTAGAGGCACTCTGCATACTTAATAGAAAGAATTAAATGAACAGTACTTTAGCATTCACAGAAATTACAATATTGCATTTGTGGTTTTGTGCATTGTAGAAGTGGGTGATGGTGGACAGTCAAGGCTTAGTTTAAAGGATGTTAAACATATAAACAAGCCAAGTTACAGTAGCCTTTTATTCTTAACTGTTGCTCTTAGTTTTGTCACTTCAAGATTTCCAGGCTTCAAAAACACTTAGACTAAGCTGTGTGAAACAGTGCTCAATTTTTCAACACGTTTATGAGCTT
This sequence comes from Fulmarus glacialis, assembly GCF_000690835.1. Lineage (NCBI taxonomy): Eukaryota > Metazoa > Chordata > Aves > Procellariiformes > Procellariidae > Fulmarus > Fulmarus glacialis. Next base: position 10,936 of record NW_009194768.1, on the reverse strand, counting down.
CTGGGAGGAGTGTATCTGTGAGTAAATATGCCACCTTAGCATATTATTAGACCTCAGGAAAATGGAAGGTGATGATTGATCTACGCATTTTGTGCTGTTGTGTAATGCTCTGATCAGAAGCTGCAAGGAGGTACATTCTCTAGGGGCACAGGAATGCTTACAGAATCAGTCATATCTGTCTAAGAGACTTTCTCTCTGTGCAGTCAGTTACTACACTGAGCAGGACAGACCTGTGAAGCAGGTGGATCAATCTGTACCCAGAGCATGTACAAATGTTTGTACTACTAAGCTATTCTGCTCTTGTCACCAATTCACTTCAGTGTCATTAAAGGCTATTTTCGTTAATTGGCCGGACACGGTGTGATTTCCACCACAGATCCACAGTACTGTTAGTAGAACACTACTTCAGTGCACTGGGAATCAAGGTGTTTTGCAATGAAGTAAAGACATTTTAAATCTCATGAGGAAACAAACCACTACATATTATACATGTGCATGCTTTTGCCCTTCTTCCATTGAGCAGCAAATTTTGCAAAATACTTTGCATTTTTCACGCAACAAGAGCCTAGCCATATGCTCTTACCAAAGATTAGTTGGCATGTAGCTTCTTGCTGACTTTGAGCATGATGTCGTGTCACAACAGATACAAGGAGTTTGTTGAGAGCTAACTGTACACTTTCTGAAATGGGTTAAAAACAATGTTATTGCTGAAGTGATTGGCAGTTCTTCACACTGTGTCTCTTTCTCATTTTTTAAAAAAGACATGCATAAGCTGTTTCCTGAGGCTGCAGGAAGCATACACCAAGGCTAGTTTTCATTCGATTGTTACGTAGGTAGAGACAATGATCTTTGGGTATTATATTTTTTGAAAAGCCAGCGGAGAAATGCTCCTTTTCAAACAGAGAAAAAACATTTAGGTACTTCCCAGTCTCACATGTGATCATTATCTCATTAGCCTATGTGTTCTAATCAGCCTAACAGATGTTTTAAGGAACATGTGGTTTTGAGCTCTTAGTGATGCTGAAAAGGGATACTTTCACTTCATTTGAAAATACCAGATAAAACTGACTTAAACTTTTCTCCTGGAATTATCTCTGAAAATTGTTGGGATTGTTTCATCAGTTTATCCTAATTCAGGGGAATTTCATAGATAAATGCAATAATAATAAAGCCAAAACTATTAATGTAATAGACTAATTAAGGAATTCCACATGAAAACATCTGAAAACTTTATATTAAATTGCATTTGTGCAAATACATGAAAATACTCTGGTTTATTTAGTTTATGCACTGTAAATTAAATGGGAATCTGAAAGGAGTTTATCTTTCCTCCATCTGCAAACTTTTTAATAACGTAGGGTGCCTTGGTTATTACTGCTATCAGAAACTGGGGCTCGCTGCAGCGTCTTACAGGGAGTAAAGTTGGAACTTTGTAAAGAGTTTTGGGGAAATACTGGTCAACTGTGGTTTAAATCAAATCACAGTTGAAGTTGTCTATTGATTTGTTAACAATGTGTAATTAACTGGCAATGCGTGAAATCATATACTCAGAATGAGTATCAGCAATAAACCACAATATTAGGTGTGATTAATATTAGATTAACTTACAGCATTTTAATAAACACCTACAAATTTCTAAGTGTCCTTCTGTGGCTAATTCCCAGAAGCTCTGCTTTACCCCTACATGCATATTCATGCAGTTGCATGCACAAATACCCTTCCCGGCACGTGTGAGTTACATGCACACCCATCCTCTTCTGGGAGTGCAGGTTTACCTGTTTACACGCATCTGCAGTGGGAGATACGGGTACTCCAGCTTTATGAGTACTTGTGCTGCTCCACACAATCCACTGATCCACATGCCAGCGAGGAGGCACCCCACAAGGTCACATAGCATACTCGAAGTACTGCTGCTTGTTGCACCCGTGTGTGGCAGATCGACCAACCAGCTGGAGTGCAGGCTTCTCACAGCATTTTGCAGGGAAGGTGCTCCACCTGGCCTGTGTGAAGGTCATGATGCTGACAAGGCAGCTTCTAGTGGTGTCAGACTAGGTCTTCACTGCTGCTGTGTTATGAAGGTCTCTCCTGTCCTGTAACAATTTTTCATGCTGCTTTTATACTTCTTTTCAAACTTTTCTTTTCTGTTGATGGTCATTTTAAACAGATGTCATCATAGTTACTTTCCCCTTCCTATTCAGGACTGTTACGGGTGTCCTAGTCTCATTTACACATGCTGGTACACTCTTATTCCTACTGTATCAGCTGGTGTTACCCCGGCCAAGAGAGAAAGTCATGATGATTCTGCCATATACAAGATCCTATTTGGAACTGTAAAGACTAATGTGAAGTACATGGTATACGTAAAGTGTACAGCTCAGTCACTGGCATGGGTAAATGTGGTAATAATTTCTCTACGGATCCCCAGGGTACTCTTTGAAGTATATGCTTCTAAAGTTTTACTTTCAAAAAGTAAATTTCCTATTACTGTTCTCATCAGCTCAATTCCACCATTACCATGTGGTAATGTAGTGCTCAGTGGAGCACTTTCACCATTCTGTTCTCAATGTAAGCATAGCCTAAATATCATTCAAAAAATTTCTGTTTTCCAGTCTTCTTGGTCTGCATTGAAAACAGTAATACAACTGATATGAACAAAATCAGATGAGTTCAAGATCATTCCTCTTAGCAGGACTATTAATTTCTCTTGCTGGATGAGGGAAATGAAACTGATCCTTGGTTTCGGACAGCTGTTAGCCACGTGAGGCTTTGTATAAAGCTAATTTCTTTTGTATGTAAGGTTTTTTTACGGGATGCAAAAGCAGTGTACCAGGGGAATTCTTTCCTTTTCCTGATATTGGCATGTTTTGCAGGTTCTTCTTGAGACTGCCAAGAAGCTTGGGCTCCAGTGTCATTCCAAGGGGACAATGATCACAATTGAAGGCCCACGTTTCAGTTCTCGAGCAGAAAGCTTGATGTTTCGCAGCTGGGGAGCTGATGTTATCAACATGACCACAGTGCCTGAAGTGATTCTTGCGAAAGAAGCTGGAATGAGTTATGCTAGTATTGCCATGGCAACAGATTACGACTGCTGGAAGGAACATGAAGAAGCAGTGAGTGAAACTTTTTTTCCTCTGGGTCTTGTCCTGAGAGATCTGGATGAGAACCTGTAGGTATTGATAAGAGATCACATACTGGACCAAATCTGGTCTTACTTACATCAGTATCACTGAGTTATTCTGGATGAACTTGTGAAAGTAAGAACAGAATAAATCGTTGCTACCTCATTCATTTTCATGAACTTGCCTCACTACTAGCAAACCTTTTGTCTCCTCTTATCTGAATCAGGGGGTCTGTGTGTATGAAGCTCCTGAGCTCTGTGCATGAGCTTGTCGTCCTGTAATTGGTCTGGTGTTTTTTCTTTTGTAACTGATGTATCTGCTTTGGTTCTCCTGTATGTGTAAAATACAATCGGACATACACCCCCAGAGGAAAGAAGTTTTTACTGGCTAAAAGGATTGTGGCATTTTAAGGCTTCACCCTTTCACTTAGAGATGTTTGAGTTAAATGAATTTATTTGGGTATTTAAAATGTGTGCCATCAAAATTGAGAGGCACCACTCAGTTTTATTGTATTTCTAGGTTTCAGTGGATAAAGTTTTGAAGACACTGAAAGGGAATGCAAATAAGGCTACTAGCATACTTCTTACTGCTATACCTCAGATAGGTTCCATGGAATGGACCGACACTCTGCACACCCTGAAAGTAAGTACACAATGAGGCTGATGAGTACTGGGGGCACTGTATGCATAGGTACACATAATATATGTTTCAAAATGTTTCTGCTTAAATCATAATTTCTTAGAATAAATGCTTCAACAAACCAAATCCATTCAAGATGGGCAAACAAATTCATCAAGACTCTCACAGGCTTTATTGCAAAGATCTAGCTTCAGTTTTACAAGAAGTGTTACAAAAGGTAAAAAAATTAAGGACAACTATATATGGTTGATGAAGTGACTGACTTTAATATGTTTGGTAGCTAACAAGTTGAAGGGCATAAAGGTTAACATTTTTCAGTCATTTTCTCTAGTCTTTCAAAATGAAACTGACATTCATGATTTATGTATGTAGAGCTCTGATCTTGTAAATATTCTTGAGTGATTTTCTTCTTCAAAAAATATCTCAATGAAATCAGTGAACGTACTTACATGACTAGAGTGAATTGGCTCAGGTGAATAAGGTGGAGGGGGAAGATTCATCAAGGCTTCACTTCAACTGTAGTTGCATTGGTCTACATACCATGGTCCTTGCAGGCGAAGGACTTCTCAAGAAAGTTGAGACTGAAGTGTTTCTTAGGTCCTACCCTTGAATGTCTCTGATGTCAAAGTTGCTTGTCCCTGCATAACATGAGTATTTCATTCACTCTCAATCAGTGCATCTTTAATGAAAGGTTTCTGTTCTTGATAGCTGTACTTAAAATTGATGAAGAAACATGTAGAAATCACTTTTTTTAAGGAACTTCATTTTCAAAGCGTTCTGATTATATTTGTAAAGAGCTTTCTATGAACATGAAGCATGTAAGCCAGTATGGTAGCCTTAAAAACGAAAAGCAAGCTGCGCAATTTTTCATTTGTAGCCTGTGAGTCTGAAGTCCTTAATTTAGTGTTTCTGCAATATGATTGTTGTTCTCAATATCAATAAGCCTTTACATAGGTTTAAAAAGTTGTAATGACAAGTCCTTAAACTGTTGTAGGGTATGCCCTCCCTGTAATTCTTTTAACTTTTGTGATGTTGGAGGGAGTTGGAGATACTATGCACATGGAAAGAGCTACACATGTTTGCAATCCAAATGGCAGCTATGTAGTCTGCCTTTATGTTGAAAAGTAATTCTGCTCTGCATTGGCAGAGGAAGCGTTCATCCTCTTTGACTTTGTATTTCAGACAACAGTGCAGTGTTCGGTCATCCTGCCAAAGCAGTAACAACCTAGATGGACCTTGAAGTTTGGGTGCTCACAAGGAAGAGTGTATCACTTTTGAACTTCCAAAGGTTATAATATCTTCAAAAATGGTTACAAGCTTAAAAGAATGGAGTAAACATTGACAGATGATAATGTATAAGATGGCTGAAGTTAGATTTTGAGTGTGTTTTAAACTTGGAACAGCTTTACTGGCGAGCTCAATCAGACAGTGGCCTAAGAAAAAAGTCAGTAGTGAGTTGTCATCCTCTATTCAGTGATACCTTTTAGCTGATGGAAGAAAGGAGAGGCTAGGTAATGCTCTGTTGCAGTTTCATAAAGTAAGATCTAAGAAAGCAGATTCACAGATACGCTATTTGCTTTGCTATTTCTGCCTCCCATCTTTTCCTTCGGCAAGGCAAATGGTTACAATTCACTTCAGAAACATACTGGAAAAACTGAGCAATTTCAAAACAAAATTACACTATTTTTATACATTATCCATATTTTTTATTTCAGTGACTTTTTTTTAAAAGCAGTGTTTTTGTTTGTATGCTAGAAAACATGGTTTAATAATTGTGGTTGTTCTTTCACAGCAGCAGTTGTGTAATAAATGAATGTTCTCATTAAAAAAATTTAGGTAATGCCTAAGCCAAATTTGTGCCTGAAGATGTACTTTTGTGACTTACAGAACTGTACAGAAAAGTACTCGCTGCCAGTGTCCTGAACACTCTGCTGGCCTTTTTCTGCTTCATTGACCTGAACAACTCTGGTTTTAAGTGATGTTTTGTTTTTGTTTTAAGTGATGAATGTGCTCAAGTGCTTTGAAATGTACGCATTTCATTTTTTAATACAATTTGAGTTCAATAAAATAATCTGCTGCTTCTTGTCTAGTAAATAAAGCAAATGAAACCTGTGCTTCTCCAAACTGTGTGGAAATTGATTTTTTTTTTTTTTTACTGTTAGTCATTAATGAGTGAATTTTGTTGTCTGACAATGACTTTTGCCATTCGTGGAACAGGTTGGTGGTAATGCCTTGTAAACACCACTTTTAGAAAATACTGTGCTGCTTAGAACTTAAGGTTCTAAGTCCCTGAAACAGCAGGGATTGCCGAAACAGAAGTAGATCAGAATGCAATCCAAGCCAAGCAAGGGAGAGATCAGAAACGTGAAAGGTACAGATTCTCACAATAACGTAAAAAAAAAAAAAAAAGAAATTAATCCAAAGGAAAATAAAAAAGCAGGTACATACATAAGCTTTTTAGCTTGCTAGTCTTGTTCTGTTAGACACCCAGCCTCCTGCTGTGAAAGCCTTTAGATTTGGACATACTCTCCCTAGCAAAAACAGTACAGGTCCTTTTCAGATACTGGGGAAAACAGCTTGACCAACTTTCCGTATTTCCTTTTTTTTAAAGAACTTAGATTGCAGGTGCCAGAGCTTGAAGCTTGACAGGAAGAAGGCTACAGATCTAACATGCCTTTTACTATCTTTAATATCTAGCCAAATCAGATGGCTGGCCTTAAAAATGGTTTTCATTGTTGTTATCTTTGCCCCCTAGACAGTTTTAGTGAAATGGATTGCAGCCATAAAGTTCGCATTTGGATGTTCTAAGAGAAAGTTGTTTCTGGGTTTCCATTTTCAATCCCCCTTGGTGGTTTGTTTGGTTTTTTTTTTTTACATTCTGTAGTGACATATAAAGATAATTGTTGTGTTAATTTTCTTGGTTTATATACTGACTATTTGCAGTGTCACAGAACAATATAGCACAGAGCAGGTCCATAATTAGTGTTTTTAGTTAGACATTCCTGTTATAAATTCATCTTCACATGCAAGGCTAGATGATAATGCTAGATAAGGATGAGGAATTTGTTGGATGGCTGTGTCCCAAGAGTTGCAGTCAATGGCTCAATGTCCAAGTGGAAACCCATAACAGGTGGTGTCCCTCAAGGATCTGTACTGGGACCAATGCTGTGTAATACCTTCATCAATGACATAAGATAGTGGGATTGAGTTTGTGGATGACATCAAGTGGTGCAGTTGATTTGCTAGAGGGGCCTGGACAAGCTCGAGATGCGGGCCTGTGTGAACAAGGTTCAACAAGGCCAAGTGCAGGGTCCTGAACCTGGGTTGGGGCAACCCCCGGTAACAATACAGGCTGGGGGATGAAGGGATTGAGAGCAGCCCTGCCAAGAAGGACTTGGGGGTTGAAAAAGCTGGTGGATGAAAAGCTGAACATGACCCGGCAATGTGCACTTGCAGCCCAGAAGGCCAGCCATATCCTGGGCTGCATCAAAAGAAGCGTGGCCAGCAGGTCGAGGGAGGTGATTCTGCCCCTCTACTCTGCTCTGGAGTACTGCGTCCAGCTCTGGGGTCCCCAGTACAGTAAAGACATGGGCCTGTTGGAGCGGGCCCAGAGGAGGGCCACGAAAACGATCAGGGGGATGGAACACCTCTCCTATGAAGAAAGACTGAGAGAGCTGGGGTTGTTCAGCCTGGAGAAGACAAGGCTTCAGGGAGACCTTATTGCAGCCCTTCAGTACTTAAAGCCATTCTCAATAAGAAAGATGGAGGGAGACTTTTCACCAGGGTCTGTAGTGACAGGAAAGGGGCAACAGTTTTAAATTGAAAGATAGTAGATTTAGATTGGACATAAGAATTTTTTTACGATGAGGGTGGTAAGACACTGGAACAGGTTGCCCAGAGAGGTGGATGCCCCATCATTGGAAGTGTTCAAGGTCAGGTTGGACGGGGCTTTGAGCAATCTGATCTAGCGAAAGATGTCCCTGCCTGTGGCAGGTATGATAGAGAACAAGAAGATACAAATTTAATCTACTGCATTACTAAAACCAAGTAAACATTCTAGCAGAGAACAGTGGCCATTCTTACACTAAAAATGTCTCTGGTTTGACAAGAGTGAGACCATGACACGCAGGGAACTTCATTGATGTCAAATAAAATTTGACAATTTTATTTTTTACAACCATTATGCCATCCATTTGCTGTGATACATTTGGAGTGCCTTCTTAGTGCCTTCTTCTGGTACATAGAATGTACACTGCTCCTGTATTGTAACATCAGAATCAGCGTTAACAAATACTAACTTGAGGTTCACATCACATCTTGGTTTGGTAACCAGCTTACCAGGATACAGGATGCTAAGTTGTTGCTGTTGCCTAGTTTTCAAACATCTCAGACTCCAAAATGAAAGCCTCTCAAGGTTGACTGCTGTCATTGCTGCTCTTACAGAAACCTGTGTCTTCTGTGTGTTAAACATAACCTGTTATACACTTACTGCTGCAGTTTTACACTGACATCTCTTGTACCAAATACTGCTTC
>NW_009194768.1:0-2634 GCF_000690835.1 Fulmarus glacialis | reverse complement strand
AGGACCTTTTAGGACCTGACTGGTTTCTCTGTGTACATTTCCCGAACCATTACATTTTAAAGCCTCATTTAAACAGTGATCACTTCAACGCAGGTACTTAAATAGTAAGCACTGAAGCAAATGAAGCAGCTTCTCTGTGAGTAAATGGCATGTCTCATGCAAGATGGATTAGAACCATGGAAAGCCTAGTAAAGTATTAGCTAATGAAACGTTTTTCAAGCCTGCTTCTCATTCGCCATTGAATTGTCCTGAACTAACTCATTGATTCATATGGCCTGAATGCTTTCAAGGCTTTTGGGGGAAAGAGATCACCCCTAGAGCCAGCAGCAGCTGCTGAAGAACAGGTCAGTCTCTCATGCTCCTGTGCGGCATGTGCCTTGGGGGAATAGAGAAATGCATCTGGGAAACTGGGTATATTACAAATAAATGCTGAAAGCCTAATTTTCTTCCCCACGTACATGGAGGGGAGACTGAATGGAAGTGAATGATTGTAAATAGCACAGGTGCACAAAGCAGGAGGCATGCCAGTATTAGCCAAGAACTGGGAAATACAGAATTGGTAGCCAACTGATTCCTTGTAAAATTTTCCACTGGGCTCCAAAGGAAATGCCAGAGCTTGGAACTACATGAAATGTCTAGATCTACGCAGACCACAAGCAGAAGTGTCATTGCAGAGTACGTTCAACATGCAAATAACAAATGCAAGAGGAAGACATACACCCACTCGCAGGAGCATTTGTCCGACTGTCCCTCCAGTAGCATTTTTAAGAGTTCTGCTTCATCTTGGTGCACGTGTCACAGGCGACACATCTCCTTCCGCTTTGACTGAACAGGCCTCTGGATCTGGACACAGTAGCATTCAGACCCAAACAGTGAAGCTAGCACCTCACACTTGCTCTCTCTGACTGTGGAATTGCTATTGTCTCCTACCCCGCTTCTCACTGATTGTTTGGATCTTGTATTTTGCTTATCCCAGCTATCCAAGGCTTTTAAAGGCCTTTTCTCTTGGAGGAGATTTCCATTTATTTTGCTCAGAGCATCCTCCAGTGTGTGTGTTAACAGTGTGTGTGTAATGTACTGATGCCAATGCAACCTTGTAGGTTCAAATATGGTACAAACTAGACTGTGAGACAGACCATTAGATTTACCTTTTTTCTCCCTTTTCTGTTTCTTCTAAATCATTCTGTGCAGCCTAACATTGATCTATCTTGCTAATGTAAGATTGCCCACTCATATCTCGTTTTCACTTAGCTAACACTTCATGCTCTTTCATACTAACAACATCCAAAGTATCTCTCAGCATAAGCACAGGTGGTATGTGACATCAGAATTTAGTTTTTGTATTAGTATTCAAAACAGACCCAAGAGCAGTTGGGGTTCCCAGAGCTGTAACCAGTAAGAGAATACTTTGTTTATCGAAACCAGCTGAGTATCAGTAAGGGGAGAAATTAATTCAGGAGGTGCTCAGCACTGGGCGGGATCAGCCCTCTAAGACGGAAACTGGCTTAACTGTTTTAACAACTGCTTCCTCTCCCCACTGTCACTGCAGTACTGAAGCAGGACAGTGCAAGAGAATTGAAATTAACATTTAATCGCTCTTTTGCAAAAGTTTGCAATTGTTTATGTAGATAATTGTCAAATTCTCCACCGCCTTTGCTATCAATTGGCTCAGGCAATTTGTGTTGCAAAGCCATGCGCAACGAGGTATTCTTGGAAATACGTTTTCAGTCTGAGCATCAGAGTGTCATAGAGGAGGCCCAGCTGCATTAATTTAGGAGATTACAAAGATTCCCATCTAGAATTATTTACAGGTATTGGTGGGATTTCTGAACTCCCTACAGTGCATCTGCTGTTCCCCATCTCTCCTACTCCTCTCTGCTGCTTATTTTTGTTCTGGCTCCTATGCACATCAAACTCCTCTTTAGGTTTCATCGGTTCACAGAACTAGCAAAAAAAAATGTAGTCCCTTCCTCAAATGGAACAGCTTCCATTAGCGAGTTAGAGCAGGTCATGAAAGGGTGCAGTGTGGCATCAGCACAATGGGGCTGCATGGCCAAGTGGCAGGCAGAAAGGGCTTCTCCTTACAGCACCTGTGAAAAATGAAGTCTGCCAGCTGCCCCGGAACTGCACTCCAAAAGAAAAGCAATGTAGTTTTCAGCAGTCTTGAACTGATTCTGAATTGACTGTATTTCTATGGGAAAAACTTTAGGCTGAAAAATCAAACTTTGGATTGTCTGTTTTCTGCTAATTCTTGTAAATGAGCAATAAACTCATTGTTCAATAGCCTAATTCCTAACACACAAGTGGCCATTTGAATCTTTTGATTCAATCTTTGTTGTAATCTTTGTTACGCTGTATGGGAGAAAATAACACTAGTTTTTTGTTTTTACTGAAAGACAGTAAAAAGATTCTCTGTAGGTAAGAAAGCACACACTCTGTATCTGGATTTTCTATTGCCTTTCAATTTTATTCTCAGGAAACCAAGCAGTAAGTAATAACATTATTATTCTTGTGATTACCACTGAATATATAACCTGCTTCCAGAAACCTTAGGCAGGTATGACAACACTGTGAATCTTCTGACTCAGTCTTCTACTCAGGGCAGAGCAAGATCATAGAATCATAGAATCATAG
>NW_009194767.1:0-13196 GCF_000690835.1 Fulmarus glacialis | reverse complement strand
GGAGCTGAGGTGGGATCGCTGCGGGAGGAGGAGGAGGAGAGCCGCCCCGAGCGGCACCCGGCCGGCCTAGAGCCGGCGAGCGGGGGGCGTGAGGCGCCGCTTTTGAATTTACTCTCCAAGCCCGGGCTCCCGCCCTCCGGAAAGGCGGCCCTGAGTTGGCAACCGTTGGCTCGGCGGGGGGGGGCCGCCCCGCCGGGCGGGTGGCGACCGCTCGTCAGGATCGGTAGAGGCACTGCTCACCTGTGAGACGGTTTCCAACAGCCACGCTTCCCGGCCGACTGCGTGCCTCTGATTAACTTCTCCCGCGGTCTCTTTCTTTTCCTTCCGCTGACAGCTTTATTCTAATAGAGTTTATTAGATTCACCCGTAGGTGAAGTCCGTGGGATCTTGAGACCTGTCAGTCGTCCAGTGGGAACTGGCCATGTGTGACATGCGAACGACTGGTTTGTGTGGCTGCACACAGCGTTAAAAATAGATTGCTTCTCCTTCGATCGCTGTTAGGTAGTATTAGAAATTATGATAGCGTTTAGCAACACGTTTTAGTTGACATTTTAATGTTAAAGCAGGAAGATGCTTTTATGCTAGCCCCATTTTTTCTTTTTAGAGAAAGATTTAGCTGTGATTTGGAATAATTTCCTTTTTAAGCAGGCGCTGTCTTTTAAGTAAGTCAAAAGCTGCCCACACTTGCAAACCTAAAACCTTCATAAAAGTTATGCCAAAATATGCTTGTTATGATTCTATTTCTAGAGGTTTCTCACACTCAGTGGGATATTGTTGAAACAGCAAGGGTTGTACGTTTTAGTGGCAGGATTTTCCCTCTGGCTTCAGATACCACTCGCTCCCTGCTTTTGAGCTATGTTTAATACATATGTTTAAAATAATAATAATAAACTCCCCTTTCCCCTCACAGCTGCAAATTTCCCTTCCAGCTTCTCTGGTTTCATTCCCAGTTCACAGAATATAAGGAAAAAAAAAAAAACTTCCAGTATTTCCTCAAATGTTTTCTCCATGTGGTTAGTACTGCTGCTTCGTGCTCCTGTTTTCAGCTGGAGCTGACCAAGCTGACAGCTTTTTCTAAATGGAAAAGATGAACTGCAGTGGGTGCAGGGTGGGTTGAATCAATTCATGGAATCCAGTTTATCATTGCTCAAGATTTTGGGCAGTCAGTTTCACCAGCACGGTTTGGGAATAATTTCTGCCACTGCCCGGATTGTAAGGTAACAACATGAGCTGACTTGCGCAGGTGCATAAATGAGCATATGCATTGCTGAGAAGTGTTGGGCTGATATGTCCAAATTGTCCTTCTGCCTTTCCTTGTGAAATTTTGAATAGGTGTGCTAAAGTCAGTAGAAATATTCCTTGTGGAGAACACTCTTGGCCTTGCAACGTACTTTTTAGTTTCATGAGACTTGGAGGATTTTTTCTCCACATTTAAGGTCTGTGGCTTTTTTGTACTGTGGACTGTGCTACATAATACTGTAATATTTCATTTAAGAACTCTTCTTGTATCTTTGTGACTATAAAGTGTCGCCATCAAAGCTTTCATAGGTGATAAAGAGGAATTATAAAGTTTTAGGTGGATTTTAATAGTATATTACTTAATAATATATTATTTAATAGTATTATTTCCTTTTTTTTTTTTTTTGGTCTGGACATAGAGGGAAAAAGGTTTTTTTTCTTGCTGTGTCAGGTGTCAGTTGGTGAAGACTGGGGTGGTGTCATAAATAAGCTATTTAAAAAGAACACGGTAGGAGAAGCCAAATGTCTTCATCTACTATCCATTTCGTTAAAACTATGTCACACTTTACTTCCATTTGTACAGTAAGTGTTTTGAAGCGATTTCTCGTGTACTAGAGATAATTAGGTCTTAGTTCCATTGCAGTTAGTGGGTTACTTTCAGAAAAAGCCAGTTTTTCAGTTTGTCTTCAGGGTGTACATCTGTCATAATTCTGCTTTCTTCCCATTCTGTCTCTGCAGCTGTTCAATGCAGTTCATTATAGTGACACCCGTTAACACGGTTACAGTTAATTGTGTGTCAGAGTTTGAATTATACACTCTTTTTACCCGGGGGTTTATACAACCCTTAAAAATACTTTAGTAAGAATTGTGCTATGTAAAACCTTTCACCTGAGGTTGTAGATTTTTTAATGTATAATTATTTTTAAAAATCTGGTTCTGTTTAGCTATTTGCATAACAAAGACTGACACACTTTACATCTTTCTCTTTGATCATCTGTCTGTTGGGGTCAAACTGAGTGAAAAAATACACGGTGTTCTTAACTGCACAGTAGTAACATAGAAAGTTATGTGGTGTGTTGCACATGGGTGTATGTGTGTGCACACTGCCATGCCAGTTTTGTGGGGTAGTGTCTGGATTTCTGCTTTGAGGAAGCTAGGAAAAAGGATTTGGATTTTTTTCACTCTTATCTGTGGAACTCCTGGGACTTCAGTGTGGGGGAAAAAAGTAAAAGGAAAGATCTTGACATTGCTGTCCAGTGTGGCTTTTGGGTTTTGTTGGTTCTTTTAAATTATCTCTTGCAGAGCTGAGAACGGAGAAGCATGATAATGCATACTGGTAAAAATAGTGAATTTGCTGTACTGTGTCATGTTGTTGATTCTAACCCATTGCACTGCATCTGCCAGCAAATACTGTGAAGTAGGCAGAAATGTCTGTATTCCTAACTGTATCTAGTTATTTGTGTAGAGTGAAATGTTTGTTGCTCACCTCCACAAGGATATGTAAATCCAAATGTTATTTTGTGGCCTGACATTGGTTATATTGGATTATCAACTAGTAATTTAATCTGCATAGCATTTTACAAGTGTTTTGAAAAAGGCTTAGTGCTCTCTCCAAAATACGGTGACCAGAAGAAATGTTTCAGGCGTTGTAATCTTGCCTTTGCCTTTAAAAACGCTCTGAGCAGTTGTATCATGTAAGTCCAGAGTTACATTTGTATGTTTGAAGTTTATACTTGATTTACTCATTGTAATCAATGAATAAAACCCAGAGCTTAGCTTTCAGAGCTAGCATGATGAAGAAGGATGGAAAAGCCACTGGTGACATGTCTCTCTAAAGCACAGTGCCTTCAGCCTCTGGAGCAGTGCAGCAGAGCGTGTTGCAGGCTGTGCCAGCCTCGCCAGTTCTGCCCTGGTATGGCTAGCTCATCTGAGGGTGCTTGGTGGCTAAGAAGTCATGGCCTCTGTCCCATCTATGCCCATGTATTGCGGTGGTGTGGTTGCATGGAGTGCTCTTAGATGCTTTGTCCACCCTTGGAAATGGGGTAACATTGCCAGCAGAGTCATGGCTGTTTCTATAAAGCTGTGTTTGGTTGAAGGCTGGCAGTTGCCTGAGTCCACTTTTCCTCCTCCCCCAATAAATGGGTATATGTTATAATAGAGTCCTCAGGAGAAATAACTTACCAGCATGCTGCGTGTTGGTCTGTCTGATTTCTGAAAGGATGCTTTTAATGTGAAGAAACAGTAATCTTTCAAGGAAATGAAACTGAAACAACGTACAAAAGTTGCTGGGTTATTAGGAATTTACCCGGGTCACTGAAAACTCAGGGAATGTTTGGCTTGGTGATGCAGCAGCCTTTGTTACATTAGGGCTGCTGGACTCTGTTGTAGCTTTTCCAAGTGTTGGGCTTGCTCTGCAGGTGAACGGTGTATAGGCAAATGCCCTTTTGGGGCTGGTGTAAGAATTTGGGAAAAATAGCTGTAGAAATGTTTGTGATCGAAGATACAGGGTTCAAGGGCACTGCTTGGTTGGCTGCTTCCTTGCTTCAGAGAAGCATTCATTTTGTGAAGGGGGTCGGGAAGTTGGTCTGTGGCACGTGTGGGTGCAGTGAATGTTTTGTGGAAACTTCTGGACTAAACAGCAATTATGTGGTTGCATGCAGTTGTTGGGAACTGAGCTCAGTAACCTGGGTGGTCTCTTCCTGTCCTGCAAGTGTTGCAGGCCGAGTGCGTAGTTTTTACTTACTATTGCTATGAATCTTAAAGCTTGGCTTAAATGTTTCACCCTTTTTATGCTTACATGTGAATTCTCTTTGCTTACAGGCATAGTGATCATAGCCAATTTGTACCATTAAACTAGCTGTGGTACAATCAGTCTTGATGAACCTGCCTTTGCTTCTGAGCCTTTGGAACTGACAGACCTACTTCAGTTTCAGAATAGGTTTTAATGAGATCAGAGTCAGATCAGATGCATTGTATATGCACCTGAGTATATTAAGTGTATGTCAGAATAAAGTCAAGTGAAAAATACCAACATTTTCATGACTCTGAAGAGTGAGAATATTGAGTGCCGATATTGCTGGTACTCAAATCTCAGATTAGGAAAGGAAAGAGAATGAGATAAGTAATTTTGCTGAAAAGTTCGATAGTTTTTCCAGTCTGCCTTTTTCGGTATAAAAATATCTCCTTATTTTTAGTTAAGGATGTCCTATGAAGAATGAATTACTGTAGTTTGGTGTGGTTTTTTTTCCCTTGAAGATTAAAAAAGCATTACTTGAATTCACAGTATTCTCTAAACATGCTGGGAAAATGTGTATGTCTGTGGTTGAAGAGGGAAAGTCTGCACGTTCAGTCTGCACCTAAACATCACTATCTGTAATCCGTGTTTATTTTTAATGCAGTTCTTGCATGACTTTGAGGTCACCATCACCTGATAGAAAGCGATAGTCTTTGAGGCAGAAGCACTGTGATACCCTTAAGAGCAGCAGCATTTCAATCTGTGTGGTTGTAATTCTTATTAGCTGTTCTAGTGTTATCTCTAAAACATGTGTTCTGAACTGTGGGTATGAACATCTGGTGGGAACAGTTTAAAATTATTTCAGAAGTTGAAATAAGCTGTTTTATTACTTCTAATGACAAAAATTCTAGGGGGTTAATCTTAAGAGATTTGAGACTTGCTCTGAGAAGCCAAATGCTGCTTTTCCATCTGTGATTTAGCTCTCTGTAAACTCAGGTTAGGTTCAAAGATGGGAAAATGAGATCTCTGGATTTTAACACTTTTTTTTTTTTTTTTCCTTCTTCACATGCATCTGTAAAGGAATCTCACAGAAGCTTCATCAAATGGGGTATTTCTTTTAATGTTACTTTTGAGAACGCAGGCTTTTCAGTGTGGCCAACTTCAGAAACCTGACTAGAGTGGACAAGGAAATTAGCTGCCTTATCTAATACTCTATACTCCAGGAAAGTGGCTTCTGTTCTGGCTGGTTTTGTTTCCTGACGAACTGTGGAGAGTGCTTGAGTTGGGAGGTGTGAATACCAACCACTCTGTCCTTTAAACATCAACACAGATGTTTAGTTTGTTTTTTAAAGACACGTGGTAGGAAGGAGAAGCTTCTGGGTCTTTCCTTATTTTGTGAATTTGCAGAAAGTATGGTTAGGAGAAGATGAACTCAAAATGGACTTATCCAAAAAGATGTGGAGGAGCAGAATTTAGAATTTTCTTGTTCATTGCAAGCTCATGAGTGTGTCTCAGTGTATATATGCTATGTCATTTTGCTTTACGGTGCATAGTACTTTTCAGACCACGTGGGAATGAACCAAAAAGTGAGGATTTTGACCAGGAATATACAAGTTACATTTCTGAGATAACTTTATTTTTCTGTATTTTCTTCCATATCCTCTTTACTTTGTTTTTGGGAGATATTTCCATTCTAAGTGAGTATGTTCTTTTACATTGCTATTGTTAATATTTCTTTCAATTACAGGAAAAGTGTGTGGACTACTAGAAGAAGTACCTTACAAAATAGGTATTTATCCCCCTGGTTTTGGCCTTGTAGGAGCTAATTGATTTTTCAGTTCTGTCTTAGTCTGTTTTGGATGTGAATGTTGGCTTTCTATCTTTATAAGTGACCATATCAGAACTTGGCTCTGGATCTACTACATTTATACCAGATCTGTATTCAGATGATTTTGATGGTCCAGGCGAGTCTGTGTATTTTTTCATTGGCAGCGTTTCCGTCTGCCATACGCACAAAGTTCTGGTCTGCTTCAAAGCAATTCTTTTGGAGAGAATTCTTCCAGCACTGGAAGAAGTTGTCAGTTACGATTCTTTATTCTCTGGCAACGGACATTACTTGTGGACTTTGACTGTATGAAATGATGATAAAAGGTCTTGGTGAAGTGAACCATTCGGTTTCTCTTTACCTTTAGCGAGCAAAGTTTGCAACTCAAAACTGTTACATGTTTCAAAGACAGCCATATTAAATCCCCCTCTGGAAAGTCGCTCTATGGGAGGGAGGCTTCCCCCCACCTCTGTTTGCATGTACAATATGAAAAAGGAGGCAATCTTGCAATGGTCGGGCTCTTACAACTATATTAAGTTCACTGGAAGTGTAAAATAGAGTCTCAGGTTCAGTTGCTTGTGATTTGCTAGTGATAATGAACTCCCTCAAAAAATGCTTTTTTCTTTTATATGAATGACTTTTGGAAGAGAAGATATTTCTGTGCTTTTTTGGAAATAGTGTCAGGCTTTGGTTAGGCTTTTTGGCTTTCCTTATTTTGGGAATTAGTCTTATAATTGTTGAAAGTGTTATTGAGTTTACTACAATGAGACGTGTTCTCAGTGAACAAAGTTGAAGTAGTTAACTGTATATGGAAGGGTCAATGAAAAGAGTTTTGTTGAAAGGTTTCTAGGAAATCCCAACTCACAGGAAAATGAGGAGGTTAGATTTTCTGCACCTACCTAGAAGCAAAAAAGTATTTTGGCATCTGATTTTGAGATCTGCGCCCCAGAGGTATGTGCGAGGGCTTTGCTGTTAGCGGAACACCCAGACCTTGGTGATACCATGATTGATATGTGGTAAGCAAAGACTCAAGGGATTCGATGTGCATTTGGAGTCCTTGTCAGTTTAACCAGGGGATATGCCTTTCTGCACTTGTCTTGTCATGTTTTATCTGCTCTTCAACTTACACTTTTTAATAGCTTTTTACATGTAAATGCTGACTAGCTATTTACAGCTTCCTTAATTTTTCCAAATTTGGTTTAATTCCACAGAGAATACATGCGAAAATACCACTGCCCTGTGAATAGCAGTTAAAAAGATATGGAACTTTTTGCCTTTACATCACTGGAAGTCTGGCAGTTTGGAGGAGCTTCTGTGTAATGAGTTGGTGGTTTGGTTCCTGAAAAACAGTACTAGGCATGGCGCTAGAAACTTGCCTGCAGGAGGAAGTAACTCTCTTACCTGAAAGGGAGGTGCCTTCCAGGGCATGGATGATGCATGTTTAGTTAATCTGGGAAAACTTGGCTTGCTACTGCTGATGTTTCTTTTTTATATATATAAGTGGATGACTTTAATCTTTGATTTCATAAATTTGGCACTTCAAACAGGAATAAAATGGTTCCAAAAACATATTAGCCAAAGTAAACATTTACACAAGCAGTAAAAATGTTACTGTATTGCAAATCTAGTGTCAGAATGGGCAGGGGAAGTTAAGCACATTGACTGCAGACATTTAGTGATTTTAAGACCTCTCAGAACAAAATATGCTTTTGTTTTGGGGTGAAAGCGTTGGTGGGGTTGTCATTGATACTCTCCAGTTTTGTTCACCTGCTCGTATGATGACTGCCTAATTAAGCATCCTTGAGATATTCACTGTTCATATTTCAGATGCTGTTTAAAGTTGTTTGTTTTAGTTTGTGTGCTGTAAATCCTTGAATGCCATCAGAAATACAACTTGATGACTGTGTATTATCTTGGGTTAAGTGCTGTCTCATTGCTTTGCAGGCTGCCTGCTGTTTCCCGGGGAGATCATGAAACGTCGTCGGCTTCCTAGCAGCAGTGAGGATTCTGACGACAATGGCAGTAAGTGCTCCTTTGTTGTAGAGTGCAGTAGGTTATGAGTTTGAGAACACATTTTAATGCAGTGTTTTATGTGACAGAGGCGTTTTGCATATTGGTTGGACTGGTAGAAATGGGTATTGTAAGGATCTAGTTTTGAACTCAGTCATTCTGAGTACAGGTGGACGGTAGATTCAGGATCCCCCCCACTGTATTGACTATACAGTGTTAATTAATAAGATAAAACAAGAAAAAGTCGGTCGTCTTCTTCAAAGTCTTTGCAAGCAGCATAATTTATCATTACAAGGACAGAACTTGCATGGAGACATCTGCTGACATTGTCCACAGCTTAGTCTTTAATAGAAGTTTGCATTAGGATTTTAAATTTGCTTCAGTGTTCTCATACTCTCTTATGCAATGGAAAAGTATATTGCTTCGAACTTAATTAGAAAAGATTGATGGTGCATAAAAGTTGTTCCTTACTTCGTTTGAAGATTATCCTATTTGAGGAATAACTTTCAAGAATTTGAATTCAGTAAATCAGTAATTTGGATACAGAATGTATTTTTTTTTTTTTTAACTGTTTCTCTACCGACATAACTAACACTGAGCTCTGTATGGTATATATATCTCTTGTGTTTGGATTCCAGGGATTGATCATCTTTCATTTAAGCAGAAAAAAAAAAGAAGGGGCGGGGGGGAGATAAAATGGCAGTTTGGGAAATGTGCCAAGGTGTTTTATATGCCCAAACAAGCAAGTTGATTGTACTTGACAATAGTGCAGCTTAGCCAGTTGTCAGAGAGATTTTCCTGGTTTTAATTTGATCAGTCTGAGCGCACATCTTCAAATCTGAAATCTTTTGTGAGCTTCAGTCTGAAATGTAACAGAAAATGTCAGGGAGGTTTTCCAGGTGCTTTTTGAAAGCTTTACTCGGAGAACGTAGCCTTGTGCTGCACTGTGGCCCTGCATAGGTGACTACCTCACCTGCATGCATTTCTTAGGTGTGTCTGTGCTGCATGGGAGTCTGCTCAGGTATGGCCAAATCTGCACCTTAAAACAACCTTAGGCAAACTGTTGCTGAAATGAAGGAGTGATAAAAGGATTGGAGGAGGTGAGAACTAGCAAGCTGATTAGGAGTTAGTCCAAATAAGGATTGAGTAAAATCTATTAAAGAGGTGTGGGATTTGGGTTGTTTTTGGAGAAGTACCTGCAGTTGGGGATTTTGGAAGGAAAAAAATCCTGAATCAGACCTGTTGTTTCTTGGTTAGAAGTTTACTTGGGGTTATAAAAATTGAAGTCGGTGTATTTCCTCAAAGGTGTTGTTTACTTCCCCAAAACAAAGATGTGTTTTTACTTGTAAAATAGACAAGTAGCAGCAAATGTGATGTCTTTCATTAGAATTCTGCTTTACCCTTTTTTCATTCCCTAGCAGCTTTATATAATAGTGTTTCATTTTGATAATATTGTTTATTTTCACTCTCTTACCTGTTTTTTTTACTCTTTGATCCCTTCATGTGCCTTGTGTTACAGGCTTTACCAAGTAAAATATGAAGCAGATAATCTTGGAATTGAAGTTCTGAAATAGATACAGTTGACTGATCTGTTGCTGATTATAATGCTTGTTTGTAATGTCATTTGATATATAACTATCTGGAATAGAGTTGTCCACTTACTGAGTTACGTTTTCCAAAAAACTGTATTTTCATCTGTTCCATAGATCAAGATCTAAGAAAATGAGTTAGGAAAAGAAAAACAAACCCTTGCCCTTTTATGATCTCTCTCTTTTAAAGCCAAATTAATACGAATAACTATTTGTTGAATAAATTACTTGGCAAAAGGCAGTGAAATTTTAAAAGTATTTTCAAGTGTTGTTTGAAACATATACCACTTCCCTTTCATTACACTTTTTTCCTTGACTTGATTATGGTTTTTTTCCCTTGTGAGGTTACTGGGCAAATTCAGATACAGGTTCCTGCGTATTCATTCTATGACTATACACATGTTCAAAAAGATCAAGGGTTAATAATCAGAAGCTGAGATAACATTTAATGTCGGGTCAGCATCTCCAAGACTTTATGTCATTCACACTTCCCTGGGAACAATGTCTGAAGCTCAGGCCCTTTCTCTCCACTTTTCTTGTTATAGGAGATACCAGTAGTTCCTTGCAACTATGTTTGAATGTCAAGGGTCTCCCCTTACAGGTTTCACCTTCACTTAGTCTTTTCTTGTCTTTAGTAGAATTACTGATTACTTTCACTATGTTAATTTCTGTATTATTACTGTGTCAGTAGTATCTGATTCACTAGTGTTAGAAGGGTAAGCAAATTTTGTTGCCTAAAAAAATAAAAGGTAAATATTTCTGTGAATTTCTGGGCTCCGTGTTGAAGGCTTTAAGTTTTTCACGAGCTATTTTTCTTTCTCAGAGTTTCCAGAGGCAGAAAACAATTAAATAGACCATTCTGAGCACTTCAAACAGCCGTCTTCTAATTGAAAAGTTGAAATTTTAATCAACACTTAGTTGGAATCCTATCGCCAAACATCTGCTTCCCTTCAGTCAGTGGCACCTCTTGACCCTCCAGTGCGCTTCTTGCATTCCCATCATACTGAACTTGATAGTCCTTCAGCTTAGAGCTCAGCGCTGCTCTCCCTCATCTCGCAAGGTGAGGGTTGGGCCTCCAGCTGTTGGGTTTCTTCAGTTCTGAAGTTGAGTTTTCATACTGTGCCTTAGTAGACTGTGTGATCAGGCATCTCAGATTGATCATGAGAGTCACTGAATAAATGTTGTTGGAGTAACCTGAATGATGGTGCTTGTCTGGGGTAGACTGCAGCGTGTAGGTTAGTGCAACCTGGAATATATTTTGGCATGAAGAAATGCATATTTTATTTTATTGAACTCAGGAACCTGAATATTTATAAGGTAATAATAATGATGCTACTAATAATGGAATTTATCTATAAAATAAATTAACATATAAAGATTGTTTTCCGTTGGATCACTGAACTGAGTCAGTTTCCTTGGTAGTCACAAGGTGATAGAAGAACAGACCTCATACCTCAAACACTAAAAATGTATTATACTGAAGATGTAAGCATATCTGTAGTTCTTCAGAGGAAGAAAAAGGTGCTCACCTTTTCTGAGATGAAAGAAGGGAGAATCGTTTTCGTTTAGGGGTGGAATACAGAACAGAAGAACGCTTAACAACATGGCTGCAGTCCTAGAGTACATACGTGTTTTTACTGACTTATGTAAAATATTTCAGTGTGGGTGGTTATATATTATTTGCAGTATTTTAAAGCCTTGCAGCTTAAAGACAGAACCTTTGCTTTTCTCATCACTTCTTTTTTGCCCTCTGACTTGATTCTTTCCCAAAAGCTAAGTGCAGACTTCAAGCCCCCAACAGTATTTATTCTGTGTCCCTCAACCTAACTACTGAAAATTGTTGAGCTGTGTCCCCTTAAAATCAGAGTTCTAAATCCTCATTTAGACATGAAGCCAAAATAGTGTATTTGAAGCACTGAGCAAAAGGTGTCAGTGAAAGTTGTGCACAGCAGTTCTGCAGTTAGTCCCTGGATATCTGAGTGTGTTCTCAAAGATTCCGTTTTCTGAAATTATAGGTCACTTTTGAACATTTTATCCATGAAATATAATTGAATGAAAAATGGCTGCAGGCATAGTTCTGGATTTTGAACTTTTGTCTAAATACAGAGGAACGATATTGGGAGAGGCTTGGGGAAGGGTTTAAGATTATTGGTACCTCAAAGTAATCTTTTTTTTGTCATCTGACAGCTTGTTAGTTTCCGTCCCTTTCCAAATAATGTATTACAGCAACTATAATAGACATTAATATTAGCCAGGCCTGTCATAAAAGCCTTGTGATGTACATGCCATCTTCTTCAAAACCTGTATTAAGTAAATTAGTAATGTTTACCTCAAACTCAATTAGTCCTTGTTATCTGCATGGCTGGCCAGGGCTTTGATAGTTTTTAAGCAATTTTTGTTACCTTTTGTTTCAGCTTGCTCCTCCATTGCAAAAACTCCTTCTCTTAATGATTCCCCAGGTCTTACTCTAATTAAGTGTTAGATACGGAAGCTGTTTTATCTTTCCTGCTCAGTGTTTGACCTGACTTTTTAGCCTCATTGGTTTGTAAATCTGCAAAGGTGGTTTGTGCTGAATATTCCGTGTGCAAAAGCACATCCTGGTGAGATAAAGTTGTGCAGTGGAGTAGTTTCCATTTATAGCTTCTGGGCATTCGTTTTGCACAAATTGCTTGGACACGTGGACAGATTGTGTTTGAGACAAGATCTGAAGCTCAGACAGTTGTATTGTAGGGAGCTTGGGTGAAGTGCAGGCCCTCCTTGAAGTCAAAGAGAGTTTGGTCGCTGTTTTCCGTGAGGAATTCAGAGCATGATTTTCTTCACACTTTACTTGCTCCTACGATGCCGCTTCATTTTTTCATGGAGGGGTTATCAATTCATCATACTCGTACATGCAGAGTGTCTGAGAGAAGAACTGAAGACGCTTGCAAATGAAAAATACTTCTAAGATTTACAAGGTTTCAGTTCTGAGAAATGAAAGATTTAATACTTACAGATTATGGAATATAGTTCTGCAATTTAGATGGACTCTTATTCTATCATTGTTAAACAAATGTTATTTTAAAGTTAAACATATTTTGCCAATATCCATTGCTCTGACTGAATGATGGGGATCTTAGATTTAGAAAGGGCTTTTCATCCCAGTGGATTCGCGTTGTGTTTGAGATGGATCTCAGAGTGCCTTCACAAAGGTTGCCGAGTACATAACCTTAGGTGCGTACGTCATTTACCACAGAATTGCAGCCACTGCTGGCCTGAAACGCGGCAATTGCTTAGCAGTGCACGTAATGCTGTGCAGCATTTTATGAAAAGGAAGCGAAGAACATTTTTTGTTTTTCAGTTGAACTGGCTGGTAGGTAAGGGATGGTGATTAAACAACAGAATGTAATGTAGTTACAGTGCTAGAATTTGGGCAAAGCAGCAAGTTTAGTGGTCACTGCTATGCTTTTGGAAAAGGGTTGTGGCATTTGGAGCGATGACAAACGGTCAGAACTTGTGTCTTACCTGAAGGTTAGGCTCGCTGGGACAGGGTGAATTTTGGTGAAGTTGTTACGCTTTTGAGCACTCTGGAAGAGTGATTTGAAAGGCTGGGCTGATAGGATATCACATCTCAGGAAGGGACATCACACAATTATCACCGTCAGGATATCACATCTCAGGAAGGGACATCACATAATTATCACCATCGTTTTTGGAGAGGCACATTTTTCTTTGGAAGACTGCTAATATTGAGTACACCTAACTCCACTGGAGTTTTAAGGCCTGACAACATCATGTTCTCAACCTATAGAATAGTAGAATC
>NW_009194766.1:0-23560 GCF_000690835.1 Fulmarus glacialis | reverse complement strand
CAGGAAATATCCCCAACACCTGGACATGGGCACCCAGTACATGCCCGTTGGTGTTAATCTCATCTAAGGCAGCTTTGAAATAGCGCTGATGTGGGAAAAAGGACTTTTAAGGGAGTTTTGCTCTTGTGGTTTCTCTTAGAGAGAGCAAGGAGAAGGTTGATATGCCTGTAAAACACGGGAACTGCAACTCTCGGTGTGAAAGGACAGGCTTTATAGCCTTTCTATCCTATTCACTGTATGTCGTGTGAAGAACCTTCAAGCTTCATGCCCCAGCTCTTTATTTTGGAGACTATCTTTCCATCATTGTTCTTGTTCAGGTGTGGCAGGGCCTGCCTGCTAACGTGTCCATGCATATGAAAAAATCTCCCTGGAAGGGGGAGAGAGAACCACAAACTGGTTTTAAAAACTAAGGTAAAACCCTCTGCCTCCCCTGTGGATGGTTTGAATGAAGCAGAGGTTGCACCGAGTCCTGTCTCTGCCGTGCAACACCCACTGCAGACCCAGGGTGCCAAGAACACCTCTACAGGGGCGGGAGGGCTGATGTTTCTCTAAATTAGAAAATGGGTAAAATAAAAAGAGCAGCAGCAAGAAGCCACAATATTGCCTAAAAGTTCCTCTGTTTGCTTTTGAAGCATCCCCTGATGTGACCATGTCTCCTATATGGTTGTTGCTACCTGGTCGGATGGAACTTGATCCAGGAATTCAGAGCCCTGCCTTACCTTCGCTTGCTCATTTGGATCTGCAAGGCTAAACTTTGTCTTTTCTTTTCCTCTTTTTGGGGACTTAAGGCCCCCCTCCCTTCCCTGGATGTCCCTTGAGCTGTTGCTCATGTGCTGCCCAGCCTGGTGAAATCTCTTCTGGAGCAGCGGGTCCAGCTGTAAAATGAATAAAATGAGACGGTGGTTTTATATAGCACCTTTCAGGCTCCAAGCATCCCGTGGCATTCCTCAGAGCAGTGAGCTCGAAGCTGTTGGGCTGAAAACCAGAGCAACAGCCCTCAACTTGGGCATGGGCATGGTGGATTTTGACAGATGGGAAGGACTTAGTAGGCTCCCAGGCTGGTGTCCAAGAGCCTAGAGCTTCCCAGTGGCATGTTCTTCACCATCTGGCCACATGTCCTGTGTCTCAATGGTTGTTTTAAATCATTCTTCTGCTGTCTATCTCCATATCTTTTTATGAGAATGAGTAGGAGATCAAGGTTTGTAGATCAGTATGGTTTGGATGGTGGGTTGGGACCCATTTGGGTTCTGGTTTGGGGGTGGTTTGGGGGCCTCAGGCACCACCGGGAATTAAATATGAATGCCTTTAAAGTAGGAGAGCAGGGTGGGAAGATTTTCTTTGGTAGGGCCCAAACCTTTGTGGGTGAAAGACAATGAGAAATGTGTGGAAAGGAGTCGATTTGGTCCAGAAATGGGAAGTTTGGCAAAGAGGGCAGTGGAGGCACCCAGTGTGATGGGAGCAGAGCTGGAGATAGGTTTGGCAGTGGGAGAGTCCTGCTGATGGGAGCCATCCAGTTGTGCTTCTACGTGGTGGTTTGCAAGTTGGGACCTTGCTGCTCTCCTGATGCATCACGGAGAGCCATCTTCTCCGCTGTCCTGCCTCTGCATCTGTGGTTCCTCCTGGCCTTGAAGCACGTTTAGGTCCTGCTGGTGATAGTTTCTACGTGGATCACGTGCCCCTTGTCTCGTGTAGCTGCATTTTGAGGAGTTTTGTCCGAGGACAGTGTTTCTCCAATCCTTGTGAATACAGATGTTGGGATCCTTTGTGCACCTTTACACTTAGAGGTGTAGAAAGAGTGACAAGCCTGCACTTTCTTTCCCCTTTTACCTCCACTGTAAATTCAAACCCTGTGTAACAACATCTCCGACTACTTTCTAGGTCCCAGACCTGCTGTAATGAAGAAAGCCAGCAGTCGTTTCAAGCCATGACCTAAAATAGGATCAGTCTTTCCAATTTTTCTGAGTTTCTGTGTGTGTAAATCCCCCATTCTAATGCATCCATTCTTTTTCTTCTTTTTTTTTTTTTTAATTTTCTTTTTTTCCCCCCTCATAGTGCTGTATTTACTACACTAGATAATGTTAAGGGTCTTATATATTCTTGCATAAGAGATTTTTGTTTGTAGTTGTGCTTTCCTGGAAGAAACACTGTATCAGGTGAGATATCAAGAATATTGTCAAACTCCCATTATCAAACATATTTTGTGCAAAGACCAGAAAGATGTATGTTTGGAATACAAAAATTTAAGTAGAGCAGCACTAATGCAAAGTTGAACACGGTTGTTTCTTTGCATTCTCTTAAAAAAAAAAAAAAAAAAAAGGATCAAACAGCAAAAAACCCAAACAAACAAGCAAAAAAACCTTTTCATATTTAATGGAGAAGAGTAAGGATGTGATTTATTTGTATAATTTAAACATTTCCACAAAGGCAGAAGCAAGGGTAGAACGTAAATAGCTCCTGGGGCAGAGGATAATTTCTTTTTTAAGGACTTCAGGCAGAAAACCTGGCGCGCGTTGGTAGGCACTGCTGTTGACTCCAACCACCGGTTCGAGACAAGCCTCCAGAAGAGAGGTTAGTGATCCAGAGAGCACAGCTTGGAAGGTCTCACATGCTTAGTGGCATAGGAAACTTTCCCCCCCCCGGACTCATATGGCGTAAATCCATCATTTTCTGCTGAACATCAGTTTTTCACTTAAATAGTCTTTGCTGCTGCGAGGACCAAAGAACAACGTTCTGGGTGGAAGTGAAGCAGGAAGGCTGTGCGAGAAGAGAGTGTGCATGCTGTGTGATTCGGGGTTTTGGGGAGGATCTGGAGGAAGGTGATGCTTCTTTCTTTTAGGAGCTTCAGTTTTTGCATGCCAAGAAAGCAGGTTCCCAAAGTGATCACAGTAACCTACTCTAAATTAACCTCAGCACAAGAAAGACATGGACCTGTTGGAGCGGGTCCAGAGGAGGCCACAAAAATGATCAGGGGGGTGGAACACCTCTCCTATGAAGAAAGGCTGAGAGAGTTGGGGTTGTTCAGCCTGGAGAAGAGAAGGCTCCGGGGAGACCTTATTGCAGCCTTTCAGTACTTAAAGGGGGCTTATAAGAAAGACGGGGACAGACTTTTTAGTAGGGCCTGTAGTGATAGGACAAGGGGGAATGGTTTTAAAGTAAAAGAGGGGAGATTTAGACTAGATATAAGGAAGAAATGTTTTACGATGAGGGTGGTGAAACCCTGGCACAGGTTGCCCAGAGAGGTGGTAGATGCCCCATCCCTGGAAACATTCAAGGTCAGGTTGGACGGGGCTCTGAGCAACCTGATCTAGTTGAAGATGTCCCTGCCCATGGCAGCGGGGTTGGATTAGATGACCTTTAAAGGTCCCTTCCAACCCAAACTATTCTATGATTCTATGATTCTCTTATCCCTTCTTGCCGAGTGGAGATTTTATGGAGCTTTTCATTGTCCATCCTGTGGTTCCGACTTCGCATTGATGGAAGGAATGGAAATATGTTTGATATGGAGCGGCTCTATCCCACCTGTACCCAGGGGAAGCAATGATTTTGCAAGAGGAATGTGCTGGCAATTGCCTCCAAAATAATTTGTTTTGAAAAGAGGTTTATTTGGCAGCCTTTCCATGCTGGGATGTGCTCAGGACCCCTGCCCTTCCTGACTTGGATGACTGAACTCTGACACTGAATTTAAAGAGCATCACAAAATGGACTTTGAAGATAATGGTATAAAAAAGAAAGGGAGAAGAAGAGTAGGGGAAGAAGCGGCATCTTCTCAAAGGCTTTTGCTTTCATTTTCATAGACATTCATAATTTAATTGAAAATGGGAACTGGACAAGTTTCAAGATGCTGGAGTTGATGGGAGGTGATTTATCAAAAGATGAGGATTAGTGGGCTTCCCGAGACAGCTGGTTGTTTCAGGGATTTTTCTTTTTATTATTATTATTTTTATTACTTGCTAAAATACTTCAGGTGTGTCCGCCTGTTGTTTCTGTGCTCCAAAAGAAGGTCTGTCCATGCAAGCTCAGGGCTGGTATGCTTTACCCCCATGAGGTGCCTCAAAGGAGACACCTGAATAAAGCAGTTAATTTGATATCTATAACGAAGGAAAAGCAGGAGGAAGGTAAGTAAAGGCAGAGAAGTGAAATGAGTGGGCAGGACAGAGACGGGGAAAGCTGCTTGTCACAGTTGCAATCAGCCTACCTCTCTGCAAAGAGAATTAAGGAAATACTGGAGAAACTTGATCCGAAAGAAAATTCATTTGTGCCCCAAATCCATTTGTTTCATTCAAAATAATGTCGGGCTGCCAGAGAATAATCAAGTTAGCTCAGTTCTGATCAGGAACATTAGTGGCAGAATCATCTTCCTAGAGATAATGTTGTTGAAATACCACCCAGATGCTAATGAAGACGATGCTACACGCTTCGCAGCCATGGAAAGCCTGGGTGACACTTCTTTAAACCTCTTCAGATCTTTTCTCTCTCTTTTCCAAAAAAAAATCCACCAAGGCAGTTATGGTCCTTGCATCCATGTATGTGCTGAGCTTTGCCACTGAGTGTAGCTCCAGTGATTTCAGTGGCAGCTGAGAAACAGATTATAAAGCCAGAAGGAATCACTCTCGCTATCTAGTCTGACCTTTTATATAGCAAAAACCTTAAGTCTTTTTTCCTTCTTATTTTGCCTCTCAACTAAAGCATACCTTTTAAATGGGGGAGGGGAATACAAACTTAGATTCTCTCTCATTCCTTTTTTACTTTTTTAAATCTCCGCAGTAGATTTTTTCCGATGGTAACGATCCCTCCTGATGGAAATTTTCACTTGATTTCTAGTTTGTGACCAAGTTTAAAGTTCAACCTACGGTGAGTTGGCTTCTTTGGCTAATCAAAGAGTCAGTTAAAGATTATTTCCATACAATGATGATGGATACATAAACATTTAGATAATGTTGCGCCAAAATGTACCTTTGGTTGAGCTAAATGTATCACAGTCATGGAAAACCTTTGCGTTTCCAATATTTGAATATTTCTCTGGATTCTCTTTTGATGCTTGGCCAATGTTTCATAGAACTTGGCAGTAGAGTTGGGCCCAGTATGGCCATGACTGGGTGCAGCACTGAGAAGCGTGGAAGTGACCTCCCCATGGCGGTGACCTGTTGGCACAACATTTTTAACCAATTCCACTGATCCTTGTGTGACCTTAAACTGTTTCTACAAAGTCATTGATAAAAATGACCCGGGGCCAGCCAAGAATCCATCCCCATTGGACTGTTCTGGAAACATGTCCCGTCTCTGGTAATTGCATGCATATAATTATAGCCTGATATCTTGCGGTTGATGAGGTTTTTGTTCTGGGATGCGTTGGTTTTCTTTGGTCACTCAGGATGGCGCTCTGTCTCGTGGGCTTCAGTGTTGTCACCCTTATCAGTGTGACTTGTGATCTTGTGGACGAAAACATGTTACCGAATTCAATAAGCCATAGTTTCCGTAAATCCATACTGATTTGAATATTTACCAACTGTTTCTCATGGCTGAGCGTTAGGTTAGCAGTACTTGGAGAACTGATGCAGTGAGCTACCCCTTGCTGGAGAAAGCATGGGTTAAATTGCCCGCTGCATCAGGAACTTAAAATATTCTCCTTTAATAGTTGAGTCCAACATCAGCTGTTTCTTCTTCTTTTTCTTTTTTCTTTTTTTGTTTTTCTTCTTCTTTCCTTTTCCCGGATTTGTTGTTAGGCTGGCAGGCCATTAATGAGCACTGTATTGTCTGTTTTACCCTTTAGCTTCGATTCAACGTTAGCTTTTATTCTGGAATTTCCTTGATTTTTTCCAAATGGTGTCACAAATCAGCACTAATGAGCCAAATCACTGCTTGCCCTACTCTTTCACAGCATTGCTGCTTATGTTACCAAGGCTTGCTGGATTTAATCACATCTGAGCTGCTATTTTTGAACTTTCCTGAGCAACTGTTGGGGTGGACAATAATTTCCATCGGCTTTCAGTGAAATTTTGTATTTGAATGTTTTCCAGATATTTTCCAAAGGGAAAAAAAAGTTACAAACATTACAGAAGTTACATACAAAAGTTACAAATATTTCTGAGTTCAGTCTCCCCTGTCCTGTCCTGCACCAGCTCCATTGTGCAAGTTAGCATTTGCCCTTTTTTTTACTTATTTGCTCTTTTTTGGCAGTAATTTTCTTGTATGTTTTTTGTTGGTTTTTTTTTGTGTTGGTTTTTTTTTGTTTTGCTTTTTTTGGTGTGTGTTTTTTTTTTTTTGTTTTGCTTTTTTTGGTGTGTTTTTTTTTTTTTGTTTTGCTTTTTTTGGGGTTTGGTTTTTTTTTTTTACTGAACTGCTACTGTTTTTTTTTTCTTTTCTTTTTTCCCCCAAGTTCATACGCGAGCATATGGTTTTGGAGTGGTTTATACAGTTCTTTACCCCATGTAAGAAGGGTTGCCTTCTTCCCTAACTGAGAACTGTGGACATTCAGGAAGATACCTGTGAAATTCCTACATGTTGTTGATATTTTTATCACCTTTTACAAATCAAGTTTTCCCTTCTCTTTTTCTACTTCTATGCCTTTGTAAAACAGGCCTTTTAAAATCAGCAAGGGTTTATATTACTGTTCTAGGTGGGGTTTTTTTTAATACTTTTTTTTTTAAGGGAACGAGTCATGATTACCCAAGCAGCCACTAATTTTCAGTTCATTGATCAACTCCTCTATATC
This sequence comes from Fulmarus glacialis, assembly GCF_000690835.1. NCBI lineage: Eukaryota > Metazoa > Chordata > Aves > Procellariiformes > Procellariidae > Fulmarus > Fulmarus glacialis. The sequence goes on along the minus strand of NW_009194766.1, from coordinate 16,848 downwards.
AAGATGAGGTCTAACGCAAAATTCTCCTGAGCGGTTGTTGTGGTTTAACCCCAGCCGGCAACTCAGCCCCACCCAGCCGCTCGCTCACTCCCCCCCGGTGGGATGGGGGAGGGAATCGGAAGGGTAAAAGTGAGAAAACTTGTGGGTTGAGATAAAGACAGTTCAATAGGGAAAGCAAAAGCCACGCGCACAAGCAAAGCAAACCAAGGAATTCATTCACCACTTCCCATCGGCAGGCAGGGGTTCAGCCATCTCCAGGAAAGCAGGGCTCCATCACGTGTAACGGTGACTTGGGAAGACAATCACCATCACTCCGAACGTCCCCCCTTCCTTCTTCTTCTCCAGCTTTATATGCTGAGCATAACGTCACATGGTATGGGATATCCCTTTGGTCAGTTGGGGTCAGCTGTCCCGGCTGTGTCCCCTCCCAACCTCTTGTGCACCCCCAGCCTCCTCGCTGGTGGGGTGGGGTGAGAAGCAGAAAAGGCCTTGACGCTGTGTAAGCACTGCTCGGCAGGAACGAAACCACCCCTGTATTATCAACCCTGTTTTCAGCACAAATGCAAAACACAGCCCCGTACGAGCTACTGTGAAGAAAATTAACTCTATACTCACCAAAACCAGCACAGCGGTGCACAATGCTTTTTGAGGTAGGAAACTTATCAGCTGTAATATTAAATAATTCTGGGGATGTTTCAGTCCCAGCAGCAGGAGACTTCAAGCATATGCCAGTCAGACTGAAGTCCCTTTAGGGAACATTTTTCCTTACGTTTTGTAGGCAAGTTGGTCTTCTCTGGTATGTCTTCTTATTCTGCATGCTGCTTGGTTTGTCAGTGGTGTGGAAATACTGTCACATGGGGCTTTGAATGTTCTTGCTGTGTTGGTCCCTCTTGAAGAGGTTACAGCCTGGAAAAGTCATGTCCTGAATATGTAAAGGCCTCTTCACGTTTTGATGGTATCCATCCATATGGGGCTATCAAAGCTTCCCTAATGGGAGAGCTGACCTTCACTCTAGACGGCGAACAGAAATTGTGACCATCTGATTGCTCTTTTGAGGAGCTGATGGGTGAAATAACTCAGTCCTGTCTGAAAGGTTGACACTGATCTACTGAATCAACCCTTTTTATGAAATTCTTTCCTTTTCTGATGGTTGTACTGAACTGTAATGAAGCTTGCATCCCCGTCTACAGCATTGGCTGAAAAGGTCTTGGTTGACTTAGTCATGTCATGCATCAAAAAATTATTCAAATGCTTTAGAGTTTTACTTCATTAAGTGGAAAAGTTTGACAGATTTCTGCGAAGGACGGTGGATGTGGTTTCTGGTTTTCCCCGTGGGTAGAATAGCATGAGAGGTTGGGCTGGACTATGATAGTGGAGATTTCTGGCAGAATTAAGAAAGGTCTCTGGAGACCCCAGCTTGAAACCACAGGCTGGTGTTTACCCTCTCCAGAGGATTTTAGGTAGTGGCTGATGGGACTTATCTTTATTTGGGATTCTTGTGCCTCTGTTCAGTTCAGTATAGGCTTGTCTTAGAGATGAACAAATCCATACTGCGGTTAGAGGAATGTATTGAGACTCACGTGAGAAATCCAAATGTTTTAAAGAGATGCTGAAAGGTGTCTGATTTTTGGGTTATTTTAAAAGTTGTTTAACTTATAAAACTGAAATTAATATAAGTTTGTACGTTGTAATTTTAAATACATAGATTCACACACATGCAAAACCAAAACGTTTTTCACCGAAGGAGAAACCCTTCTGTGCAGAACCGCTGGAGAAGAGCTAGAGAATGAAATGCCTGAAAGCTAAACAGGTCGTCTCCTTTCAGAAAATGCAGCTTTCAGACCGTTCATGCTTTGCAAAGTTAAGCCAGTCTCAAGTTTCCAGATCCTGAGAGTCCTTCCAGTTTAATTTTTCTGTGTTGGCTTCAGTGACAGAGAGACTAGGCATACGTGAGCATTTTGTTTTAACTAACGCCCCTTCAGAGCAGCATCTGGATGCTTCAGCGGTGTTGAGGTAGAGTGTGAGGCTTCTTAAAATAGTGAGTAGAGGCAGGGAGGAAGGAAAAAAACCAGCATCTTCTCTGAGGGTCTGTTGTCTGCCTGGACCTCAGGACAGAGCAAGATGTCTGCATAGGGGAGATTTTTAACCCTGCAAATTGAAAAGCTAGATTTTGTTTTGGTGTTTTTGTGGGTTTTGTAGTTTTTAATAACTTTTGAACCTTGAATTCTCAGAACTGCCCATTGAGCAAGAGGAGTTTTCTTTGCATACATCAGACACTGTCAGCTCTTGTACCTTTTTTTTTTCAATTAAATAGCCACTAAAGGAAGGCTGTGCACGCTCTTGCAGACTGCTGGGTGTAACACTTAGAATATCTTGTTCTTCTTGTGTTCTGGTTTGGACCAGCATGGAAAGAAACGCCTCGAGGGTTTATCTGTGTTCTCTTTATTCTTCTGTATTTATAAATATATCCACAACTAGGAAGACGGAAAAAAAAAAGGAGGTTTGCAAGAGAGTGAACTAAATCACTGAAAAACGATACCACGGAGGAACACGAGCAGAAGCAGCAAGGGTCAGCCTGCCTTAATGAAATTACATCTTTTGAGGTTGTTATTTTAAGAGCTACTCCATCTCGCCGTGCCTGAGCGCCAGTGTCACCCTGTTAAATCAGGGAGGCTGAATCGGTGCGGTGTGCGCCGAGACAATATCCTGACACAGGAGGGATACCTTGATGGTGAAGGTTAACTCGTACCAGTGGCTGCTGTTATTTTTTGACAGCTAACATGCTGTTCGCTGTGCTCTTCCTACTCTTAGATAGGGGAACATCATGAAGCGTGTGGCTGCGGTGGAAACGTGCTGATTATTGCCATGTTTTTAATAGCGGCCGTTGCGTATGGGAGTTATGTCGTTCGTAAAGTGCAGAGCTAAACTTGTTGCTTTTTTCTTTTTTTTTTTTTTTTTTTAAATAAGTGATGGTTTTGAAGAAGCGCACTTGAATTTAGTTGCCATGGCATGTGAACTGAGGTCTAGTACAGCTCCTAGAAAGCACAGCCTTGACTTTAAGGACGGATGTTACAGCTGAGATCCTGGATAGCTGATTACCGTCCTCATCTGTCTGAAGCATCTACGGGGAGCAGGATGCTCTCCTGAGGAGATGGTCCATGCCACAACGGGATAAGGAATAGCTCTGTGCCTTTCTGAGTGTAGCCAACACGTAGAGACATCTATATCGCTGTGAAATACCTTCTTCGAGATAAATGCCATGAAAAGCCTGCAACGCCGGACAAATTTGTTCTGCCATATGCTTGTGGAGGAGTATTTTTCTGAAGCTTTTATGTATAACTGGTAATCATAGATTGGTTTAGAGAGACATTTCTGAAAGTGTGAAGGGAAAGGAAGGGCAGCATGCTAATTTGAATTAATTGTAGTGCTTATCAAGTCAACATCCAGTGGAGACCAATTCATTATGTAGTCTCTTCTTCTGCTTGTAAAAAGCATAATGCTGCATTGAACAACGAATCCAAGGTCGGCTTAAAAAAAATTGGGATGCGCCCCTAACATCTGATATGTTGTAAATTCTTCTCTCATGAGGTAATATGTGAAATGGGTTTGGAAGCAGACCACAGTGCGAGGTTGGTTTGTTTGTTTGTTTGTTTTCCCCTTTTAATCTGCAAATATATGAGAGGAGATAGTTCTTTGTGCTGCAAAGAAAGAGCTGAGAAGACCCAACAGAGATCAAAATTCAGGTTTAACACATGTATTGTTACGGAAGAATTCTTGTTTTGAGATCTTTGGCTCCCTTACTGGGGAGAGGGAGAAGAACAAAGATGCATAGCCTTGAGCAAGAAATCTGAGAGCCACGACCTAGACCTTCATCCCCTGGTTTCATCCCACTGCCCTCACCTTGTTACCTCTTACATCAAATCCACAAGTTACCAAGCGCTGCCTGGATGCATGCCCTGAAACAAGAAGGTTGAATTACTGATATCGTTGCTGATGCTCGGTCACATCCTTCTCCAAAAGTCCTGCCAGGACCGACGAGATTATTTTCAGTTTAAAGGGCTGTTCCATGTTCATCAGCTCTATCATCTATAGGACCACAACAAATATAAAGTCGATCCGCATGTCATGTATATATAAACTGCTCCCTCCTTCTTGGGGAGCTGAGGTCCAGTAGTCTGGAGGTTTGCAAATGGAACTTACATTTTTAGGAGCAGAAAATTGAGAGCTTTTTGGCTGATCTTAAATGAAAAAGTGGATATTTTACCCTTATGACACATGATGAAGTATCTTTTGGTATCTAGAGACAGCACTGTCATGGGACTAGGCTGTTAATTTATTACGTGAATGATGGTGGTATCAGCCTGTGGTTATCTGAGTTAAGTCTATTTTAATGAACAAACTCTTGAACTTGGCATTTAGGGAACAACTTTGGGCTAAATTAAGCAAAGGGACAGTATCTCTTCACAGAATTTTAGAATCAATATTAATTAATTGGAGTCACTTGCAGTAATTACAGCTGAGATTAAAGTCTGCTGTGGATTTTGGTTTGTTGGGTTTTTTTTAAATAACATTATTATATCTTCTGTGAGGGTTTAAAAAAAAAAAAAAGGAAAAAAAGGACAGGTGGAGAGCCTTTGGTTTCCACCTCATCGAAAAGAAACGTAAGTTTTGGTGACAGAAGATCTGTAAATATTTTATAGAATTCAGCCGGGAATCCATCTGGACCAGATTTCTTTTTTTAGCCTTTCGTTCTTTTATAGTTTCCCTTAATTTTATCTGCAGAGAGCAGCTTTCTCAACTTTTTGAAATGAGTATTTGAAAATGGATTTCAAAACATTCTCTGCAAAATAACGGCCTGGTAGAGGCATGTATTAGAGCAATTTAAAGTGGGACTACCCATCCCTGCTGGAGCTTGCACATACTCTGTTTTGCAATGAAACAATTTATTCTGAAGCATCTGCAATATGTACAGTGCCTGGCAAAATTTAATTGATGCAGTTGTTTATGGTACTTAGTTGAAATAGCAACAATATCTTCTGATTTTCATGAGCATGTAATCATTAGGGGCCAGACTCTCATACCTTTCGTGGATAACAAATTTAATACTTGGATAAAGGCAGCGCAAAGAGGGAGGCACTGTTCAATTTGAATAAATATTTCTGGTCTCATCCTGGAACGAACCCGTTAGATGCAACTCTGTGCACCCTCCCTGTGCTCACATGAACTTAATTGCCTGAATTGTTTGGTTTTTTGTTTGACCTTAAACTATTGCAGTTACGCTCCAGTTGCAGTGTTTTCATTTCCTTCCTTATAACGTAGTGAGATTGGGTTTTGATTTGAAAGGTACAACGGATAAGCTTTTCTATCTTATTTAAATTTAAAGCCAGAGTTTTCATCTTTGCATAGCTGACCTGTCTTTTACATTTTTTTTTTTTTTCCCCCAAGTTAAATATGATTTAATCGGGTTATTTACCAAGGGGAATATAAATGCTGGAGAAAAGGAGCCATCAACTTGTTAGTGGTTCTGGAAACTAAGAGGTGTCCTTGGACTTTCTGTGATGGGTCTTCAGAAGAGCTTTATGTGCTTTGGGACTCACCAGCCATCGTGGTCCTTCCCCTTGGGCTCTCCTAAGAGCTCTCCAAAGTGGTGCAACTCTTCAGAGGAGGTGGGAAGGGATGTGGACCTTGTGCTCCTTGGGAAGATCCATGTCGGGGAGCTATGCCCTATGGTTGTGATCGGCTCAGCCAAGGATTTTTGTCTGGTCTGAAGCCATGTAAGGCCCATAACGGTCTCCAGTTCTCTCTGCTTTCTCTTGCTTTCGGGAGTTTGGACTTTCCTGTGGTTGATTCACAGAGGGAGGAAAGTGGCCAAACCCATTAGAGATCTCCTAGATCCTCCACTGAGATAAGAGGGGAAACAAAACTAAAAACCTCTGGAAGGGATGGAAACTCCTCCAACATTTGTCCAATTCATTTTTGCTCAGGGCTTCTTCCATTCCCTTTGTCACTTTTTTTTTGGGGGGGGAGTGGTGTCAAATCTCCTTTGTTCACCATTTCTCTTATGGACATTTCTCTTCCTGCACAAGCTACTCCATGCTTTTCACCTCATCCTTGAGTTTTCAGTTTCATTTTCCTATCAAAACACTTTTCTCTGGCACTGGCACCTTGCAGCTGTAATTTCCGTGGATGATTTTGTGTCTGCATAGGTTTGGATGGCTTCCCAAAGCTTTGAACGTAACACAAGCAAACGGTGCGATAGAACATTTGAAATGCAAGTTCTTTTGGTCCATGTCCCAACTCTATTACAGAGTCTCCTTCATTTTATTTATTTCATTTTCAGAACGATGTTTTCTTCAGGCTGAAAAAGTTTGCGAGATAAAAAATGTAAGTTACAAACTGACTGCATGCATACAAAGAGCGAGAGGAAACAATTCCTCTCAAATGTGAATCCTATCCTTTATGTAGAATCAAGCCACTAAAAAAAATAAAAACCAATATAAAATGGGGCCAGTGAGATTAGACAAGCTTGGATAGAGAATAAAAAAAATCATGTGTGGGAGTATGTATTGTACTCAATATTGCAGTTCTGAGTAACGATGTTGTAACGGGAATGCCTGCGTGATGGAAGTGCTGTGGGCACTACCGTCACAGGCTGAGAGCAGATCCAGCAGAACAGGGTCCGTCTCTTGCCTCCCCTTCTTTGGGACCTAAATATTTTTATACCTTGCAACCACCTCGGATTCACGTGCATCCTTTACAGATGTGCGATTATACATCATAATTACAGTATTTCTGTTAAGAGCAGTAAAATGAAGCACAACACAGATGCATCTTTTGCACACTTCTCATCAGATGTGAACTTAGCATCTGTTAGTTCCTCGTGCCCATTCCCGACTTTAGTCTCGAAAGACTGTTTACCTCCATGAATGCACAGATGGATTTAGATTTGAGCCTGCCTGAACACAGAAGGATGCTCAGCCACCAGCCCGTGGTGGCTGATGGGGCCCTGGTGATGCTCTTGCTCTCTCTCTCCTTTCTACTAATTATTTCTCGTTACTCTTGGGTGATAGAGATCTGGTGATTCTTGATAATATGGCTGTCTTGGAAATATGGCTCTTAGGGTTAGGTCTAACCTAGTTTATAAGGCCAAGATACTGGGGTTGAGTGGAGGGCATACTCACCACGGTCATGGAAAGAGGCAAGACAGAGCAGTTGACCAAAAGAAGCGAATTTCAAGGATCCTGGCAGCTCTTGAACTGTCTGGTTCTGTGCTTACGTGAAGGATTTCCTTCTGGTATTGTCATATGAAGAGACAAACTGGGTCAGGACAGAGATGTGTCTGTGCAAGGCGGACCAAATCCAGTCCTGTTGCATGATGGGTTGTGGCTGCTTTGTGAAGAGCATGAGAACAGGGCAGACAAAGCAAGGCTTCTCCCACTGTTTTCCTGTGCTCCCCTATATTTAATACCATGGGATGGATTGGGGTTTTTTCTTCTTTTTTTTTCTTCTTCTTCTTCTCGTAGTCCTGTTGCATTTTTTAAACCTGTGTAAGATTTTAGCATACAGAGCGGACTGTGACATGGGATTCTTGCTTACCTAGACTTTACATTGAGGAGTATCTCCTTCCTTTCTTTCCTGTCTCCTCCTGGGTTTGTTTCATTACTCCCTAGTTCTTGCACTGGAAAAGAGGGGTTGGTTTGCCTTTTCCAGGCGACTCAGGACTTCATGGGATGTTATTTTATGGGCTTTTTCCCCACCCCGTCATTCTTTTCCCAGCCTGAAGAGACTTCACCTGTTTATTTCTTCTACTGTATTAGGAGGAAAATGGTAGAATTGGATAAAGCACAGAAAAGGGAGGTGAAAATGAGAAATTTAAAGGTAATTTTTTTTTTTTTTTTTAAATCTGTTGTATGTTTATCCTTCCCAGGAGCTGTCATCTTCCTCCACTCCCTCTCTTTACTGAAAAGTAGGCACCTCCTGCGTATTTTGACTTGCTCTCCAGGCTTCACTGGCTGTACTGACTTAGGTCTCTACCAGTAGCCGTGGGTGCTCAGATACCTTTTGCACACACTGAGATTTAGGTGCCTTAATTTGGAGCCGGTTCCCACTCTTCTGCCAGCCCAGAAGGCTGTGCATCACCAGTCAGGTCTACCAGCCCCACATGTGCCTCACAGGGCATCTCAGATGGTACTTGGCACCTGTATTTAGACAATTGCATCCCACCTTGTGTGTCCTGTCTTCATCAGGCTCTTGTACGTGGCTAATTGTGTAAAAAATACAAACTGCTTTTTTGGGTGGAAAAAAATCACAGCCTGTATTTTTAAGGGCAGCTTTGCGCTTACGCAGGGTTTGATAGTCAGCTGTTTTGCTTTGGCTTGTTCAGGGCTTGGCGTTCTTCTTGCATGAGTCACGCGCTGAAGCAAAGCTGCTTTTTCTCCTTGATATTTGCACTTGGTTCCCTTTGGTGCCATCATGCGCTACACCTAGGAAGGAGGAGTCCCAAAGTGTGCGGCGAACGATACCGAAGCTGGGAAATGAGCTGAAACGGGGCTTTTTATGGTCTCTGGTTCATAAGTGATTGGAGGCTGTGTCAGAGGAGACCTGACCCATACGGTTTTTCTCAGCATGATGGTGGATGTACCCCAAAATATATCTGTCATTAGGGTGAAAGAAAGCTGGGAAGGTGATGAATTTAGCTCTCCGCAGGCTGCCTCGTGCTGTTAGCTGTCCCTGCCGTCTCCTCAGCAAATGCTTTCTGAGTGGAGCTGGTCTGGAGAAGACAAGCTTCTTTGACAGCACGTTGTTTACAGACCCAGACGTGTCGTGTGTGCTTTCTTGTTGTCCTTGCCTCTAAGCCTTCAAACGTGGTGAAATCTCTTTTCTCCTGCTATGCTAATCCTGCGCTTGCCTACTATGCTCTGCTGCTGGCAGGAGACATGCCAGGAGGCTCTGCTCCATCATGGAGAGCCTCGCCTCCCCGGCTGATGAGGGGTGGTCGTTAGCATGTTTTCCTAGGATTTAGGCAAATTTGTTGCTGTGTTTTTCTGCTGGTGAATGTCTCTGGTCAAAAACATCTCTACTGCTTGTTTGTCTTCAGTCCATGTTACTTAATTTTCATCCTGTTGCCTTGTTATAAGCAACTCCAGCAATTCCTTGCCCTCCTGCAACTTTGCACCTGCTGAGGAGCATCCCTTGCTTTAAAAACTTACTATTTTTGATGGCTTTTATTTGGGGAGGGGAAAAGTTGAAATAAATTGTTGAAATAAAAGTTGACCAAGGTGGTCACTCTCCCTCCTGACTTAGAGAGAACATGTTGTGGTTTAAAAGTACAGAAAGTTCTTCTGTGAAGAGCGAATTGATGTGCTGTTAAGGACCACTTGAAATAATCAAGGGATCAACAAGAGCAGATGTTTGAACTGAGGACTGAGACCCGTCGGCTTTCGAACCTCAGCTGCTCCAACTTGGCTGAGCCTCAGAAGCCACTTTACCTTCCTTGCAAAATGGAGCTAATGGTAGTTTCTTTCCCTTTCAGCCACGTTCTCCATCAGTAGGGGGTCTTGGCGAAGGTGGGTGAGTTGGAAAGTTGAATACGCTTTTTTCTTTTCCCCCTCCAACGTGTACAGTGGCCCAGTGCAGGTTCAATGGAGGTTTTTCAGCAAATTCACTTTAATTTGGCAGGAAAATTGGCTCACAACCATTGCTGACTCCAGGCTGTGATTCGCGATGGGTGGCCACAGGACCCAGTGCAATCATAGAATCATAGAATAGTTTGGATTGGAAGGGACCTTTAAAGGCCACCTAGTCCAACCCCCCTGCCATGAGCAGGGACATCTTCAACTAGATCAGGTTGCTCAGAGCCCCGTCCAACCTGACCTTGAATGTTTCCAGGGATGGGGCATCTACCAATCCCGAGGATCTTTCTGCATTTTCTCATCGTTGGAGCACATGTATTTTTGCTATTTGGTTTTACTTTATCTCACAGCATGGGCATTTTTCGGAAGTCTTCTGTAGTCTTGTGTGAAGATACATAGTTGGGGTAACCGTAGAAGCACAATGGGAAGAGCAAGGAATAGAAACGTCAAAAAGGCTCTTGTCAGCAGAGGCTGGTGATGTGTACACGCTGGCCCTCCTTGCTTCTTCATGAGCTAGATGATTTGTATAAAGAGGGGAAGGCGATGAGTGCTTATTTGGATACAGTATTCCTAAGGTGTTTTGCATAGGTACATAAGTAGATGTGGCCCATGTGGTTTTTTGACCTTTCTTTGAGGTTGTTCTTGGGGGAAGGCAAGGACTAATGATTTCAGAGTTAGGTGATGGTTACATAGGAGTTGGCTCCGTGCCCATGTTCCAGTTAGTCACTGCTTGGGATTGTGTTGAACTATTTTCTCTTCTCTGTATCCCTGAAATATTTGGAGTTTAACCCCAGCTGGCAACTTGGCCCCACCCAGCCGCTCGCTCACTCCCCCTCGGTGGGATGGGGGAGAGAATCGGAAGGGTAAAAGTGAGAAAACTCGTGGGGTGAGATAAAGACAGTTCAATAGGGAAAGCAAAAGCCGCGCAGCAAACCAAGGAATTCATTCGCTACTTCCCATCGGCAGGCAGGTGTTCAGCCATCTCCAGGAAAGCAGGGCTCCATCACGCGTAACAGTGACTTGGGAAGACAAACGCCATCAGTCTGAACATCCCCCTTTCCTTCTTCTTCCCCCAGCTTTATATGCTGAGCATGACGTCATACGGTGTGGAATATCACTTTGGCCAGTTTGGGTCGGCTGTCCTGGCTATGCTCCCTCCCAGCTTCTTGTGCACCTGGCAGAGCATGGGAAGCTGAAAAGTCCTTGACTAGCGTAAACACTACTCAGCAACAACTAAAACATCAGTGTGTTATCAACATTATTCTCATGCTAAATCCAAAACACAGCACTATACCAGCTACTGGGAAGAAAATTAACTCTATCCCAGCCGAAACCAGGACAATCACCTTGATTGCATGGGTTTGTGTCTCCCTCCTTCTGTCTTTTCAAAGGTGGCCTTTGGGTCCAGGGCATTTCTGGGGATGCCCCGGACCACCCTTCGCCTCCTGCCAAGACTCAACATCTTGAGCTGATGGTTGACCTGGGCTGCCCACATTCACTGACATTCGATTTCTGAGCATGTTTCATTTTGCCTTCCTGAGTGCTGACTTCTCACTGGAAAGAAACTTGGAAACTGCTGCACGGCATCTCTTTGGTTTTCTTTCAGTTCTCACTTAAAAAAAAAACACCACCAAAAAGCCCAAGCAGAACACACACACCCCCCCAATCTTTTTCTCCCCCAGACATTAGGCTTCAGAGACTGCTGTCCATCATATGGCCCATGTGATAGTTTTTTTAAATTCTGTCCTCTCCACATCCATCTGTTGACTTGAATTACACCGTGCTTAACTGACTGCTATCATCTCCCATGGTCTTGTAGGAAACCTGATATGAAGATACCAAGTTGTTTACTGTTTCTTGATGAATCACTACCAAAGTCAGAAGTAGATTCTTGAATTTCCCACTGCTGTGTCTTTGCACTAGACCATGCTGTTTCTCATTTATCCTTCTGCAGGATTTATTTATAATACGACTACCGGTATACATTCGTGTAGATGAGAACTTAGGCTGATGTATATTCTGATCGTGTGCATTGAATAGCAGTATTTCTACTTTGGGAAGTGGTATTATAGGAAATGAGTGATGTTGGGTTATGGGGGAGCAGGATCCTGGGATTAAGGAATCTATTACTTGATTAATTCACACATCCCATTTTACCCTGCATCTCTTTCCCCTAAAGCGTTGCAGGTCTGTCAATCAAGATGTTCCTGTGGACTCAAAACTGTTGCCATCCTCAAATGTATTTCTCCTTATTCTGTTGAAATCAGATATAAATTTATAAATGCTATTTCTAATTTTGTTAAGCTAACCTAGTGTGTTGCAGTTGGTCTTTGTCCATTCGTGCATGTACATCTTATAAGTTTACTCTAACTTCACAGTAGCAAACTAGACACCAGATCCCTCTTCTCTGTGTTCCTCCTCCCTGTTTTTTTGACAGTGAATAAACATTAATATTTGTCTTTTGTAACCAGTGAAACGGCAGATGAAACCTGGATTCTGAACTGACTGGAAATTTAATTTTGCTGTTCACTGAAATATGTAATACTTCTGTGTTTGTCTAGCATATGGATAGATTAAGACCATTCTACATGCAAGGTTCACAAAAAGTAGACAACAAGGCACAAAACAGCAAATAGAAGAAGGCAATGCAGGAAAAAAAAAAGAAAGAAAACCCTTGGTGGATTAGAACAGGCGCTGTTTCGGAGCATTTGTACTAGGGAAATTCAGGGTTGGAAGCTGTCTAGATCGCGTTCTCCTGCAGGAGCTGGAAGAAATGTTGTTTAACCGCTATTTTAATGTCAGTTTAAAAAATAGGAAGGGTGACATCACATTTCAATCAAACTGAGCTAACAGTGACCCGGCACTAAGTCATCTAAGCACTGCCGTCCATATAGCCCAGGGTTGAACAGCAGAAAATGTTACATACAACTCAATGGCAGTAGACTCCAAAACATCTTTGGTCTCCCAAAGACAGTCTTCCTTCTTTTCTCTTGATCTAAATACCCCAGTATCAAGGAAACCTGATCGCTTCTCCAGGTGAAAAGAAGTTTGGGTCCTGAGGGTTGACCTTGCTAGTGCAATCACTTTGTCATTTATCACACTCGGCTGCTGCTTTTGGGAACGGAACTGTTTCAGTGTGTGCTGCCTTGTGCTTTGAAGATGGAAGGCATCCATCTTTCCATGGCATCTGTGATCCTTTTGATGGAAGACTTTTTCTAGCAGCCCTAAATAGCTACTTTTGTTCTCAAGAAGTTTATACAGCTTAAATGGGGGGTCTATGAATCTGAGATTCCCAAGCTAAACAAAATATATCTAGTCCTTATTCTTGGCATTTGCCTGAGTCCAACCTGTCTCTGGTGCCACTTAGCAGGATTTGAAGGCTGTCTTCAGTTCTTTTGTGAGAAGACATGCAGTCAGGTCGGTGTGGAAGAAAAGTCTGTGTATTGAAGTGGCAACTGGGACTGACATGAAAGGAGCACAACAGGCTTCCAGATTGCTTGCCTTACCTCTGTTCTTCGTGTCTGATACGCAGACATTTGTGTAACGTGAAATGTATACAGATGACTTGCAGGCATTCATTCCTTCCCGTCTCTGTTGCTTATGGTTTCCTTCACTTTTATGTTGCGTGACAGTCCATCAGATCTAAAGTCCTCTAACGTCAATAGGAGGTCTTAGGTAGAACCTTAATGAGCTTGGTGGGGATGGAGGTGCCTTGTGATTGACAGGTGTACCTGATGGGTGCTGTTAGCTGCAAATCTTGGGAAGGAATGACTGATGGAAGAAGGGGTTAGGCAGAAACTGTTCCTGTTGGGTTTGTATAGTGTTGCTGAGCTGGTGGAAAAACAAGATTAAGCGAAGGTTGCGATCAAGTGTGCTGAGGCCAGTCAGAGCTCTTAGTGTCATCCCAATTATAGAAGCACAGCGAACCAACTGTCTCTATTTGTGGCTCAGTATATATCTCCATAAAATGTCATGGATGTCTTATCTCGCTATCCCTGACTTCACAGCCTATGCTGATAGTATCTGTTCCCGAGACAAACTGCTCTGCTCTGCTCTTGGAGACATCTACAGCGGCAGCTATACCTCAGGGAAGAAAAACTAAATCTGTTCGAAAGCGGTCAGATGCTTTCCTGAAATAAGGCTTTGATGAGGAAGAATGCAAAAAGAGAATTTTTCTCATTGTTTCTTAGCAGATCTCCAGAATAGCAGAAGCAGCTCATTTCTGAGATAATCCGTGCTGGTTTTGCTTTGCACCTACTCCACGCTGCCTTAAGGCTGTGGGCGTTCGCCTCGCTCTGTAGTACACTTCAGCTAGAGGAGGGTAGACAAGAGCGTGCTTCAGTGTGTTGAATCAGGTTGTTTACAGTCATAAGTGACGTTGTGCCTGTCAAGTACTACATATGTGTCTCTAGAAGTTTCTGGAAGCCAATTCAATTTGTACAAGGACTGATTATAGATATAAAGTCCTGGGTTTTTCTTTTTTTTATGTTGTGGTTGCCATATTTTGTGCCATGTCAACCTAGGCTAGACAGTGTGCTTCTCAGGCCATGGGGACAGAGATGACTTCACTCTCCAAGGACTTTCCATCAGCATTAAAACTTAATTGGGAAGCAAAGTGGGAGGAAGCATGTGTCTTGCTGCATCCCCGGCCCCACGGCGTGCAGGGCATCGCTCCTGGACCGCTCTCCTGCCAGTCACTTCTTCAGGTCCTAAGCACTGCTTCTTTGCCTTGACTGCCCAAAGCCGCCTGAGAACACAACGTTAATATTACAAACATCACAAAACATCCAGAGGAGCATAAATTACCTCAAAGGCACAATCTGAAAAAAAAGAAAGTCATCCCCTACAGCTATTCTGATTGACCTCTGACAGTTGTGTTATGAGGCTTAGCGAGCACTCGGGGATTTGTGCAATTACACCAACACAATGTTAAAACCATTGATTAAAAAAAAAAAAAGTGCTTCAGCAGCAGAGCTTGTTCATAAATTCAGGCTCTCTGAGAAAGAGGAAAGGGGCATTTTTCCAGGTGAACAGCATAAAGGTTTATTGAGTTTTGTTTTTAATAATTGAGGAAAATCCCTGAGAAGAGAAGCTAAAAAGCAGCATGTCTGTGACACGAGTGACAGAGTCTGTTAGAGGGGATTTGGAACAGCAGCACGCTTTGCAAATATGCTCTTTCATCTCATGGCTTGAAAAAACTTCCATATTAATCAAGTTAATCCTGGTACCCTGCAAAAAGGAGGGCTCTGTATCTGTCTATCCATTTTACAGGCAGGGAAACGGAGGCAGCTATATGGAAAGCAAGAAATTACTGAGTATTCTCCCTTCTTGTGATTTGTGTGTGCTGGTAAACAAGTCTCCTAGTGAGAAATGAAAGGGGGTTAATCTGTTTCGTTCATCTGAGGGAAGATTAAGAGGCAACGGAGATCAAACAGCAAAGTTCAAGAGGTGAGAAGACGCAGCTTTCCTGACAGAGTGGCTGGGGCTGATCCTTCATTAACTGGAGCCTCAGAGAGGCTCTTATTGAAAGAGGTGGCCTGGTCTGGCCAGAGGCTGTAGGGGTTGATGCGTAAAGATGATTTGTGTGAAATGATCTCCTCTCTCTTTATGAAGAAGGTCAGGCTGGTTGGTACAAGGATTTTTTTTCTGGGTTAAAAACCTCGGAAAAATGTATCTCTAGTTGGTCATCCAGAAATGGAGGTGTCGTCATCGCTAATCGCTTCTGAAGGCCCCAGTGAAGGCATTTCTTCATCATCAAGGCGGTGGTAGAGCCGGGAATAGAGTACAAGAGTGCCATTGGTCTTACCACCCCCTGCATTCATTAATGTCAGGTAATTATTGTCCAAACTGTCTGTGATTTAATTTTTCTAGAGCTGAACAGTAAACAGAGACAGTCTGCTTTGTGGTAGCACTGCCATTCCCCAGGCAGGAGGAATCCTGGTGAGGAGCCCAGCAGCACCAACAGCTCACTGTGAAATTCACGGTCGAGGAATTCACCTGGATGCCTGGTCTTGGCTTCAGCTGGCTATTAGCCTGCCAGAAGGTCCCACTGAATCCACAGCCAAGTTCCTGATGCTCTTTTCTGAGAAGTCTGGAGGTCCTCCCTACAATGTGATGGACCTATCTTGAAAAGAGTGAATGCTCAGCCTGGGATGCATGCAAATGCAAGACTGGAAGTTGGTTGTGAGTTTAGAAGTTCCGTGTCTGCGACCACTTTTGCAATAGATCACGTTGTTTGTGCGACCCCTTCCTCCCATCCCATAAACAGCCACTACCTGCACTTTGATGATGTGGCTGGTTAGATACCAAGGAGGGACTCCAGTTTATGCATGTCAAATGCCAGAGGTTTCCCGTAGAGGTTGTGTAGTCTCCATCCTTGGAGATATTTAAAACCCAACTGGACGCAATCCTGGGAAACCTACTCTGGCTGATCCTGCTTTGAGCAGGGGTGGGTTGGCCTAGATGGTCTCCTCAACTGTTCTGTGATGTTGGCCCATTTCTCCAGCCTGTCCAGGTCCCTCTGGATGGCCGAACGATCCTCTGGTGTATCAGCCACTCCTCCGAGTTTGGTGTCATCAGCAAACTTGCTGAGGATACGCTGTGCCCCATCATCCAGATCATTAATGAAGATGTTAAATGGACTGGACTCAATATTGGCCCCTGACCAGCGTTGGCCAGTCGTACCACCTCCAGGTATAAGAAGATCTTCCCCATGTCACCTGTTCCTCATAGGCTCTCCCAATGTCTCACCTCATCTTTCCTGCTTTGATTTAGAGCTACTCCCTCGTCTTGTCCAACAAAAAATGAAGAGAATGTTTTCCTCCCTGTCTTTTTGCAGCAGCTTTGCACAGATTTGATGGCTCAGGTTTTCCTATCACTCTTCCCTTCTATAGGCAAAGCAACCCCATTTACTCAGTCTTTCCTAGCAGGTCATGTTTTCTTGACCTGTCGTCATTCTCCAAGTTCCCTCTAGACTCTCTTCAGTCTCTGGCAAATCTTTGCTGGAGCTTGTTGCCTACAGCTGAGGACTCCTCAGTGTGGTGTCAAGCAAAAGAAGATTGTAATCCTATTTATACATCCCACAATGATGTCTGCCACTTTTACAGGAAACATCATTGCGGATTTGTGTTCAGCTTGTAGTCTATAGCATCCCTCCATCCTTGGAGGCCGTCTTGGGCATAGCGATGATGAAATGATAGAGTTTTCGATTCTTGGA